>NC_068355.1:201750335-202050335 GCF_020536995.1 Dreissena polymorpha
AAAGGACCAGGAGTATGATTATTACACAATCCCAGGCCGAACATACTTCTCCTAAACACTGATTTCCAATATTAATCAAGAAACAGCAGTGAGTTAAGTCTAGTCTTTCCAATGGCAAGACAGTTGCATTAACAACAGATGGATGGACCAGCCGAGCTCACATGTCATACATCACCGTCACATCTGCCAACATTACACCAGAGTGGAAACTCCAAAACTTTGTCCTTCAAACACGAAGTATGCCAGAAAGCCACACTGGTCTTAACAGTTCAAATGTTGTGAAAGATGCCATATCTTCTATCAAGTTTATAAGGTTATTTTGAAAACCTTTTGACAGGTAATAGTAAGAAAATGATTGTTCTTATTCATAACAGTTTCTATTCATATCATGATCATAGGCGCTCGATGGCAATGTTTTATTTATGTGTTATTTTTTTGTATTAGTTACCCGTTGTTTATTATAATGCATACACATACTAAATCAATAAAAATCTTCCGACAAAACGTCTTCTTAAAAAAAAAAGATAGTTCGACTATGTACATATATATTGACAAGGTAAGCCACTCGCCATTTTCTCAAACTGCGTAAGTGCTTCATTGCCTATAATTAAATCGCTCGCTTATTGAAATGCGCGCTAGGACCGGGAACCTCGCTCTTTCTCTATCTACTTTCAGTTTCAACAGAAGCATTCACAGACGATGTGATAAATCCCTGTAACTATTGTTTCACTCAATAAATGGGGTTATCAGCAAAAAAATATTGTAAATTGCATACACATAAATAATTCCTTACCAATTGTTTAACCGGAAACCTCGCTCTTTCTCTACAACAATAGCCAATACACACTATGGGCGCCAGATTTAATGTTTGATTCGCTGATTTTTGTTCTGGAAATCACCATGGAAGACGACATCAAGTTAACCAATTGGTAAGCAATGATTCATGTGTATGCAATTTACAACATATTTTATTGATTATCCCATTAAGTGAGTGAAATAATAGTTACAGGGATTTATCACATCGTCTGTGGATGTTTTTCTTTTGAAACTGAAAGTAGATAGACAAAGAGCGAGGTTCCCGGCCTGCGCGCGAATTTCAATAAGCGAGCGATTTAATTATAGGCAATGAAGCACTTACGTAGTTTGAGAAAATGGCGAGTGGCTTACCTTGTCAATATCTATGTACATAGTCGAACTATCTTTTTTTAAGATGACTTTTTGTCGGAAGATTTTTATTGATTTAGTATGCGTATGCATTATAATAAACAACGGGTTACTAAAACAAAACATAATAAATAAATAAATAAATAAATAAATAAAACATAGCCATCGAGCGCCTATGATCATGATACCAGTTTTTTCAGATTATTGAGTTTAATTAAGTTGTGAAACCTTTTATTCTGCTGTTTTCTTAACAGATATACATTCTGTAAAATATCGCGATACGTATCGCGATACAGTGTTGCCTTAGCACGATATATCACGATACGCTCACGGCGTGTCGTGACAGCCCTAGTCCTTACACTAATTAAGAAATGCACAAACGAAACATCGTAGGAATAAAAGAGACAAACCAGGTGTGTTATTTATGCTTAAAAGAGATTAGGAAATACTGACGTTCTTTATCAATGGTTTCAATAATTTAACATCAACTCTGAATTGGGTCATTGTATCTTACGAACAAAATATGATTTATGTGTTCGCATTGACGTACTGGGATTGTATGATATAATGTTCTGTTCATGAACATCATGAGTATTACATGGACTTGGTTGACAAATATTGAGCCACTTTGTCAACGTTGTCGTTTGTATCCTGATACATTACTGCAAATATTTTCATCGTGCTTCGCATTATCCGTGATTTTTGCAATGAAATAAACCAATGTTTCTAACGTCAAAGCATTCAGTAATCATATTTATATTTTTCTAGAATGTCTTTGTTACTATCAAATGTTTATTGACACTCAACCACACCAAAATGCAATAGTTGATCTGAACATCAACATATAAATATCATTTTAGCATAAAGAACGTTTACGAATATGTTTTACTTATGTTATATTCCGTGTCAGTAAATCACCTAAATAAACTGTCAAGTATTGTCAACAACTTCCCAGAAAATTCGATGGCAATCGTTCGACGTCATGATTTAATAATACTTAACACGTACTTGACAAATCTTTACCGATAGAATCAAGTTCATTATTTTTCTTCGTGCTTAAGTATATCTGTTAATGATGTTGTCCACCTCAACCACGATGCTTTGTGTTTGGGTTGCCGATAAAAAAATGCTTTGGGGATCTCTCAATATAAAGCGTGCGGAGCTTGATCGTGTACTCATGTACAGCACATCTTCACAGAGTCGTTTAAGATATATTGCGGGTAACCGCCCGATACATAACCGAATGAGCCGGATCAGACGTGGATCGATGCCGATGGTCAGAGAATGTGTCTGTTCCCAAATCGACACAAACAGATACTCTATCATCCCGGTTTTGTCAATTTGACCTCGTGAGAAATCGGGAGCCCAATGGACAGCTGGTTTTAGGGACACAAATTTGTAATCTCCTCTGTGTCCATAAAGTGAACCGATAGCTGATATGGGTTGTAACGGCATGTTCATTGCAATACATGGTCACATTGTGTAGGAGACTTCTTATTATGTACAATTATTGTTCACTCTGCTTATAAAAGCGTTTAATCTCCTACGTATGTTTTGCTGTGGCAAAATTGCATTCTACTTGCGCATGTTGAATGCATGGAATTGAATTGTTTGCATTGTTGATGTTGTTGATTCCAATACTACCCTTTCAATTTGTGAGTAAATTCCAAAGCATATATAATCATGATTTGTTTGCCATGTTACTCATGCGTAAATAAATGTACTACATCGTTATAAGAAGTATGTTTTGTGTTCATGCTTAGTTTACACTAGCATGTACACCATATCCGGGTATTGTTAACAATACGCTAACATGCGTCTTCTGTTTGTCATCATATGTATTTATAATGAGTATTGTGTTTGGGGTTTATGCTGAAGCGTACACCCAGAAAACATGATTAATTTGGGATCACAATATATGCTATGGCGTAATTTTCGTGATTATGTTTTCATCACGATTTGTAATACTGTCCATGCAGATCTTTGTAATTACACGAACAAAACTTCATTCTAGCAATTGTCGTGGTGCATTTTAACCCTTTTAGTGCGGGAACCGAATTTTGAAGGCCTTTGCAAACAGTTTGGATCCAGATGAGACGCCACAGAACGTGGCGTCTCTTCTGGATCCAAACTGTTTGCCATTCTGATAGTATTCTTTGAAAAAAAATCGAAGAAAATGCTTATTTTAGAAATTCAGCAGACGACATTTTAGCAGACGACAAATTTCCCAGCATGCAAAGGGTTAATAAAAAAAATGTCATGTGTTGAGCACTCAATGCAGCATGGCAATTACCGCGCTGCTATTTGGGTTGCAAAAGGTATAACATTTTTACCCGATTAGTCATCAACTGCATGTTTAAATGCGCTTGCTGCCTGACATATTATTATTATAGAATATCCAATTTAAGAATGCGTTAAAAATTGCAATGCAATATGGAAATGAAATTGTCAACAACAACTGCACTTGCACACATAGTTGTAGTTTTTCATTAAATATCAGCAGATTTCTCATTAAAAATTATAAAGTGTTGTAATAATATATTACTACAAGCGTCTTAATATTTATTGGTGAATACACTCATCACTTCTTTAAACGCTTCATAACTTGAAATGTTGGAGGCAATTATTACCTACAAAACGCTTAAGGCTTATGGTCGTACAATCGCAGCTGAACTTCATCAGGAACGAAAAGGACGAAGAAACTATGGAGTAGCTCTAAGAACAACCATTAGTCGCTACCAAAAAGAAATCCTTATACAATAATAAGACAAAGGCAAAAACAGTTCTTTTCAAGCATGTCACTATAATAGTTCCATAAGTTGGTCGATCCGCACAGGAAATGGTATTCGTTTTGAAAAAAATCTAAACGCATTAAACAATCGCATTTAATTGAAATCGTAAAATGTGACGCAGTTCTCATCATCAAAATCATCATCACATCACATCATGCATTTATGATGCTGGTGTTGCATAAACTAAATATACAACGACAGCAACCACCAATACTGCTGCTGCCAGTTTAACTTCTACTTCTGATAATATTATAACTACTTTACAATAACGACACAAATTATTACTACCACTACTACTACTTCTACTACTTCTACTACTACCACTCTTAATACTACTACTACTAATAATACAAAATAAATCATATCAGTGGAATCAACACGTTTTAAATAATAATCGTTCATTAAATGATCGCCAAGTAGCACTTAACAACCTAGAAATAACGTGATTGAAAATAGATTAAAACAACGATTTTCGGATCATTCTTTAACTGAGATCAATCGTACATGTCAATTTTAAATGCATATAAATAACAAAATAACAATAAGCTTGAAGCGCAAGTAGGAGGAGCGAGTCGATTGTGTGATCTGTATTAATATGGGACTTGTTAAAATGATCTAATGACTGTATGGTTGTAACCTGTATACAATACAACATTTGACTTATTTAAGTTAATTTGGTGGTAAGTTTGGGGTTGTTTGAATGAGAATGGTGCTTGTACACAAATAATATCTTCTAAGCATAGTGTTTGTGTCTTAGACTAAGAATGATATTTTCATCAGAATCATCATTTAAAATAAGGTCACCTGACTATAGCAGCTACTTTGATTTGACCACTTCCTTTCATTGGCTTCTGTACATATATTGAAAGTTTGATCAATTATCTCATATGTATGAAAATAAAAATATCAATATTCTAATAAATGTTAAAGAGTAACACCTTTGGTATCATGAACCATTCTAAAAATATAATCCATTGAATGTTCTCTAACTTTAAATTTTAAATATTTATTTTCCTAGTTTCAATCAGAAGACTTTCTATTAATACATTTGGTTATACACATTTCGTTATGCATATGTCATATTTCATTAAATTAATGAGATTTACATTTATTCGAAGATATTGGATATAATAAATAAATATTTAAGTAACAACTTTTAACTTTATAAAAGCTGTTTTATTGTCAAACTTGATACATTTCATATGATTAAATGAATAATTTTCTTTTGTTAAAAATCTGAGTTTTTCTTGAAGTATCATCACATTTTAGAAAGCTTTGGGGAGTCATAAAAGTTAAGAATTTTAAAATATTTTTGACTTGGGTTGAAAACAGATAACAATGAATTCACGTTTAACGTAGATACATGTAGTTAGGACAATAAAAGAGGTTGGAACCAATTAGTTCCTCTATATGAATCGCAAACTTAACGATTCCAATTCACGTTCATTGAGCTACAGGAAGTGCAACATTGAGCTACAGGAAGTGCAGGAAATTACTGTTGAATAATCTTGATTATATTCAATTGGGGAACATTCATATTTTATTGATCATATAATGTGAGCGTTCCTATCCTAAATCAAATAGGCGTATTACATTTGAGGTCGTTCCGTGCGGGTGTCTTACATCAATATAGCAATGTCATTTCGTTTAAAATTAAATTTAAAATTAACGGTAAATGGATAATAGAAACCAGCCATAATAGCAACCGTCACTGTCAATAATAAAATTGAAGCTGAAATGCGCTATTTGCATAACGCAACGTTTTTTGCATAACGCAACATTATGGCTTTTATATGCCGTTGAATCTGTAAATAAACCACACTCGGATCTCTAATTACTTTTTGATTAAATGAATAACTTGAATGTATACTTCATAGCGGAATTTTTGTTACCAATAAATGACCGATTTAGCATTACACTTCTTGTAAAATGTGCAATTATCCGCAATGGGCGCGTACATGGATTAATGCTGTACAAATTGTCTTAATTTTCTAACATTGTTCAATATTTTACAATACGATATCTTATCATCAATAGTTCACTAGTTGAATGGACATACCATCGGTACATTCATAGTGTGTAACTAATGCATAACATTGATATACATTAAACAGGGCCGTACGCAGGAATTTTTGACTGGGGGGGGGGGGCAACCAGGAAGAGTGCGGGAGGGGTCTTCCCTCCATATTTGTTTTTTTTTTAATTTTGCAATTTTTAAGGTGAATTTTAAAGCTTAACAAAACTTGTTTTGTAATATAAATTCATAGAATATAACAAGTAAATCAACACCTTTTTGAAGTCTTAAGCTTTAGATTATATATATATATATATATATATATATATATATATATATATATATATATATATTTATATAAGTATCATAAAGTATGACTGACATATAACCATAATACTCGTTTCTATTTCAATACAAGCCTCATCTAAAGTTTCAAAGTAAATTCCTAATTAAATGTTTATCATCTACAACACAGTTTTACTTTCACCATCATCAACACAGATAAACCATCAAAATTATCAACAAATGTGACATTAGATTGGACCTTGAAACTTTTTCTATTACAACCGTTTTCCGTAGTTTTTTTACGGGACTATATCAGATATTGAGCTGAGTTTTGGTATGTGAGTCTACCTACATGACCGAAAGATAAAGTGTGAAATTCGTTCCGGCCCATTGATATTTTGCGAAGTTATGGACCTTGGACTTAAATTTTTACTATAATAACCGTTTTCCTGAGGTTTTTTTCGCAAGTCTTTCAGATATTAAGCTGATTATTATGCCCCGGTAGGGTGGCATATGGAAGTTGGACTGTCCGTCCGTCAGTCCGGCATTTCATTATCCAGATTTTTCTCAAAACGCTTTAAGATATTGACCTGATAATTGGTGTGTGAGTCTCACTACAAGGCTTTCGGATAAAGTACGACTTTCGTTTCGGTCCATTGATTTTTTGTAAGTTATGGGCCTTGAATGTTGACAAAGAAACTTGCTGGGTCAAAGTAATGAATAATGTTCCATATCACCTCTCTAATTGCTTCCAACATTATTTGATTTTCACAAATTATTAACGTCAGCAATATTCAGGCCTACGACCTCCTGAATCGTGTGCTTCCATTCGATGCTTCTCTTTCCTTGGTCAATCAAAAAAAGTGTTACATCAACCATCGATAGATGAAGCATTCAAGATCACAAGCGGGAATTGACTGATAGGGAATTTGTGTACAAGGTCATAACAAAACATTGCCTAGGGGCTTATCTCCACTTATAAGTAAAATAGCGCTTATCCCCTTGTATATCAGGGACAATAAAACACATATCCTCTTTTGTATTGAGGGGAAGTGTACTATGTGCCCTTTCATGAGAGAAAAATAAATTGAGATGAAATCATAAAGCGTTTTCAAACGAGCATATTATTTGTGTGCTTTGACACATTTACTTTAACCATGATGTTGCATATTTATTTAATATTTATGTAAATGTCAGTGTTTGGGTATTCATATTGTAAACATGTCATGTCAAACCGCTGGCAAAGTAGCAATTAAAAAAGAAGTTAACGGAAACAAGATAAATGACGATTTTATAATTCATAAATAAACAGCAAATCTAAATATAAACGTTATAACATTGCTCACATTAGACCAAATATTTCCTAGCTTTCAAGCGCAAAATATCATCATAACTGTATAAATGTAAAAAACACGTGGCAAAAAAGCATGCAATGGTCGTTATGTTACCAACATATACACTTAAATGTTTCAAAATTTCAATTATATTGCTCTAACTAAACCAAACCACATATATCAAATTTAAAGCTACGTTATCATATATGCATATGGAAAGCCTGCATAAAGATGAGATACACGTACCTTTTACACACGTAAATGTACCGCATGTGTTATCATGGGACCAAGTAACAAGCACCAAGTAATGCACACAAGTCCATAAAATATTCATTGAGATTTATTTGTGCTGATTAAAAACTAATACAACGTTTTCCAATGTCCGTAAAATAATCTGAACAACAAGATATATGCGGCGGCCTAACGGCCCCGCGACAGCAACAAATTATGTGCCCTCCATGACTGGGCGTGTACTGACCAACAACTCGAGTGAATATATTAATATACATTGTTACACTCAATGATGACGTATGCAGTTTTCGACAGGAACGTGTGCAAGATAACGTGTTCGAAGGTATGCAACGGCCAGAAAACTGACAAAGAAAGGACCAACCCATCGAGCGTGATTTAAACCCCGATTGCCTGACATTTATTGAGGTTTTATAACCGAGGCAGGCAAATGAAAGTCTTAAAACTAATTGCCCACGTTTTAGGACACGCTGTCTTTTGAAGAATGTATGAAATTAAATTTGGGTTATTGCGTTGGTCAAAATTCAATAATTATATTTATAAATTAATGCCCTTTATTCATTAATTACGTTACAAACGCAAGGAGTTCCACCATCGAATAAAATATTAAAATAGACATACATTAATAGCAATGTACATATAAAAATAAAGCAATGTCATAATTTTTACATCAGAACGATACTTTTTGGTGATGTTATGCATTTACATTTACTCTTAACTCTTACCATTGCATAAGTCCAAAAAACGAAGTAACGCAATAAAACATTGTTGCGAAGAATTTCTATAATCATGAGACAAACATCTGTCATTGTTCAAATCTGAACGTCGAAATAACACAAGTTAATTTTTTGGAATTGAGACAACGTCGCTTATATTCGCGCTAAACGAACAACAAATACATATTGAAAAACAATTTTTGAATATGGTTCGTTCACAAATGCATTTATGTAAATAGTACGTTATGTTACTTATTATCACGAATAAACTGTTAATGCCACAACACTAAATTAGTAAATATTCACACTTAAAAACAACATGCGTGAATCGCGATACACTTCAATAAACATTCGGACCATACTAAATTGTATAGTAAATTGTTCTAAGAGAATATATCATATGTACCGCTTATGTTTTGATGTTTATATGTATTTCAACGGTTGATAAAGCAGGCAATTTGTTTAGATTTTCAACTGCTAAGGAATAAGATTTTTTATTGAGTAAATTTAGAAAGAAATCACCTGTTACCAAATATAGAGAAAACTTATTTTCACTGTTTAAATCAAGTCAGTAATCGGAAAGATTAGTAGCGATATTAATTACGAAAGAAATATTAAGTCTATCAAACAAGCATTTGTAAGGACAGCAATATACAATCAGCACTTAAATATATAAGCCGCGAGGTTAGAGTAGATTACGATGCTGTTTATGTTATCCATGACATATTCATGATAGACAGTGTGTATCTAGCAATCGAGCAGCAGCAAATTTGGAGTAGATTCCAAATCTCCCCATTACTACATAATCACTGCAAGTCGATGTTGATGGCAGTCAAGGACAATGTCAAGGCAGACTACCCGTAGTTAGCAATCGGATAAATCAGCGGCGATGTTGGAGTAGATGCTGGAGCTCTAGATGTAGTCCAAGACACAGTCATGGCAAAACTGAAACTGCTCCTGAAAATTGAAACTATAATTATATAAATGTCTCTGGCAAGTACAGACGGCAATAAAGAAAGACACATCTTGAATATTAGCAATTTGGATTTTTAAGCAGTGATTTGGGGTAAATAAATAAAACTTCGTAAACCTTTTTATCAGAATAAATATGTTCGAACACATACAATAGGACATACCTTTTTATTCCATAAAACAATATTTTTACATAACTTTCTTACTGTGTTTATTGATCGTTCAATCTTAAAAGTCTAAGACACTATAACTGTTGAAAAACTTATAAAATATTCTTGAATAGAGAAAGCAACTGTTTTTTTAAATCTGCAATACCGGAATAAGAGATGTTGTTCATCTCAGTGACAATATGATATACATGGGTATGGTTTACGCATTACATGTGCACTAGCATGAAGTGACAAACTTAATTAAATGAACGCACATAAGAACGCATATCTGCACTGCAGTGCTTTCCACTGATTTGTAATGCTTATTGAATTTAATAAGTCGCAAACGATGTGAACACATTAATTTAACAAGTTTTTAAGAGGACTTAAATAACTTACTATATTAGGGATCGCCCTTTCGTCTTGCCTTGACATTTTGTGCAGCGTTTGCTACGTTGACTTCACGTTCCACCTCCATCCTCTGTAGGAGAGTTGCAACCACACAGAATAGACCGCATTTATTGGCACCATCCCTGTAATCTGTTAGCTGAGCAATCAACACACGCCTATGTGAACAACAGCTGTAACAGCGCAGAAACAGACTCATTTACTAGCAAAATTATTGTGCTGTTTGTTTGATAACTCAATGGTTAAGTGAATAACCTAAAATTTTTAATCGCTTTGCTAAGTAAAATTGATATTATCTGTCACATCAAATATCTTGCATGCAATACAAGTTTTGGTTGTGCTGTCACTTATTTGGATACTTGTCATACATATAGAACATGTTCTGAACAGTGCTGAATGTGGAGAATCACTATGCATACATGTTCTAGAAATTAAAGAACATTGAGCTGCTCATAAGTATCTCCTTTCGTAAAGGCTAACGTTGCATTTGACTAATATTTAAACATAACTCTTGTGAAATTAATCATTATATTGAAAACAATCATTGAAACATGGATCGCAAAACACCAACAAGACAATAGGCTTACCGACAATGTATCAGAACTGGTCGATCAGAGTTAGTTTTTGCTGTAAGTGCGTCAACTTAAGAAATTAATCGGCGGAAATCTGAAGGAGAACTTGGTTTTTGCTCTCCCGTGTTCCATTCTGTAAACTTCAGGTACGTTAATGACAATGTCTCGTTTGCCTGGTGTGAAACGTAGCAAATAATTATAATTCATATCGCATTTTCTATGTCTTGTAATCCTTAAATACATGTCATTCGTAATAATTCTGAAAAGTAATCTGTGCGAATAAATGCAATGGATTGATTTTTTTATATGAAGTCAAACCTGATTTGCCCGATGCTCAACGGTCAACCTCCGTTTATTTCGGTACTCACTTGCCTCTGGCTTCGAACAACGGACGCTAAAGATTCCGTTCTTTAACACCTGATTATCCGCCAGTAAATACACTGCGATGTCCTAAAATGATATGCTTTACAGTAACAGCATTGTGTTACCCTTTACCGTCCACATTAACATACATCACTCTGTATAAAATTATACTAACAAATTTATACCTATTGTCATTTTGACTACTATTAATTTGTTGTTGCTTGAATAATGCTACATTAAAATATAAAATTGGTGCGACAATAACCGTTGGTATACTAGTAAGAAAGATGCTGCGATTTAAGTACTGGATGTCATTAACAATAGTTTTGCAACATTTGTTACACCAGAGTGTATGTTTCCTGATTCCAAGTTTTCAATACACGCGCAGTTTGTTTGAACAAGCAATGCGAGAAAATTGACGACAGTGCTTGGTAAAGGGGTTTGCGCAAGGATGTACTTATTCTGGTTTTGGAAACTCTAAAAAGCAACGCAAATAATCTTCAAATTAATTGGTATAGTAGTATAGTAGTTGATATGAAGATAATAAAAATACTAGATAAATAAGAGATTATAGAAAAAATGTCAACACACTCCATGCAAAACGGACATAGACATTATCAAATGACTACACATCGAATAGCGTGAAGAAACGGTAACAGTTTTTATCCAAAAGAACACTCCATTTATTAAAGAATGTAAAGGAATATCAAACACATGAAAAAACAGCTGCATCAATATAAAGTAGCTCCAAGCATATATTAGCCGAACAACACAACAACAATTAATTTTTATACAATGGGTTATTGTTTAAACTATGGAAATTTGATAGACGTAGAACCCATTGAATAGGCAATGTTTAAGACGGCGATTCTAGTGAGAGTTTATGGATGCAAACCATAATACCATTACCAAAAGTGTGTTCAGAAAATGCCTGTGTTTAACGTAAACTTACGTTAACATAAACTGCAGTGACTGTAGATACTGGTTTCCGGTTTAGGCAAAGCTTCAGTCGATGCTCATCCACTGTATTAATTTAAAGTGTTGTTAGCAGTAAACAAAATGCCATAAATTATGTCAACAGGATCACATAAAGACATTAATAACTTATTTTAAATTTTGCAGTTGATGGTCATTACTCTTTCCGAATTCCAGTCAACGATACAAATAGTTACAACTGATAAACATGTTCGTTGTAGATTATCTTTTACCCCTCTACAATGTAGTTCTTAACAGCACCACACACATTTGTGTTAAACCTGCGTCATGGTATGATACAGTTATATGTTGTTTTGCCAGTCAGAAATTGTGTATACATGTATAAATTTAACATTATAAACTAAGCATAAAAAGCATTGACTCATTTTATGAGTTGATTTTATATAAGTCATTTGTTAAGTTTTCATTGTTGTTGCTATCTAAGTTTTTCTATTTTAAATCATAAATATTCTACCATTGTTCAATTCGCAAATTGTGTTAATACTGTGACGTTGCATTTTGAGGCATAATGTAACTGAAAATCAATCGAGTTAATACATTGTACATCAGCTCCCTCTCTGTTTTTGTCAGTACGTTCGGCGTTTCTTGCAACTGCTTCGGTTTCATCCGATGATCCGCACGACGCTGTCTCCTGCAATTGCTGCATAAAATGCATCAGAAGAATTATTTTAGAAATATAACTATATATGTTTCATCAACACATGGTTTTAATATGGTTTTCAACTTCAACAGAATTCAAGCAAACGCAAATAACGTGAAAAATGTTTCTGATTTTATCCTTTGATGTTGTGTCCATGTACAATTTGAACTTTTCATTTGTCACTGGCTTGCAGTCAAATATGAGCGAGTGAAGAATAGCATAATGAAGATACGCGTACTGTACCTGAAAATACATACATAGAATTTCAAATCATATTCTATGTTTAAATTTCATTACTTTATATGGATTACGGTTTTATTGTTAAGGAGTTTTTTTTGTGTTAAATAGGCCGATGTATTAAATACTTCGTATGTTGTATACTATTAAATAAATGTGATATGATGGCGATATGTTAGCATGATAAATCATGTTTTAAGCAAACGTTTTCTACAAAAGAAGATCATCTAAAATTAGTCATGTAGATGTACATGTAGATCTGTTTTACACCAAGCCCATATTGTGCTTGTGTTTTTTGTTAAAATATACATAAATTAGATATTATTAAACGTGTTAACGCTATGTTGTGTCTTTATTTGATACTTCAAGATAGCAGATTTAAAGATAAACATACCGCTGTCTGTACCATAATTGGCCTGTTTTGTCTCATATTCAGCACACAGCCAGGTATATCAATAGCTCCTTCGGCTTCGCCCTCTTTTGTGAGAATATCTATAGCTAAGTATGTACCTGTCCTCCAGTCGCCTGCACTATACCCGAAACAGAAACATCAACAAATCCTATTAATGCAATAATTAAATTTTTATATTAATTACTTCAAAGTGTTAACAACCCATCTATTCAGATCTCGGTAAATTAATAAAGAAATTGTACCCCTCTTACGCCAGTTGAATGTGACAATAAGTCATTTAATAACCTACTCTCTGGCAAACTGACAATACTCGTTCTCTTACGTAATTGCTTATTTAATAGCTGGTTGGTTAACATATATGCTAATACACACTTTAACAATCACTATATCACCCACATTTTTCTCAATCACTCACACATCAACTTACTCACATATTTCCTCACTCACTCACTTAAATAACTAAAACACGTGCTCATTTATTACTCACTCAACCACTCATGCACGTACTCAGGCAATCAAAACTTATTTTAAAAAAAAACTCAATCACTCAGAAACTTACTCACTCATAACTCATTTACTCAAATATTTCACTGACTGACTACTCAATAACACAAAAACTCACTAACTCAAAACTCATTTAGTCAAATATTTCACTGACTGACTGACCGACCGACCGACCGAGCAACCAACCGACCGACACTCAATAAAAAAGTCGCTCACTAAAAACTCCTCGTCCAATCGCTAACACACACAGTCCTCACTCACTGACTAAAAAAACTTAAACATGTACTCAACAACTAAACATTAAACTTACTTACTAAACAACTCACTAATTCAAAAATCGATCGCTAACTCACTCACTTAAAAACTCACTGAAACTCACTCACTCATCCATTTACCCAGGAAACATGCACTCATTATCCCACATATTCAAACACTGAAAAAACACATAAGTACACTCTGATATTCACTCACTCTTATTTACCTGCAGTGCACGAGGGTAGGTCCCCCGAGTGTTGCTGGAGCATAGAGGACTTTCTGTCTGAACTCAATGATCGACGTAACATTTTTTGGAACGTCCTTGTCTGGCCACGATGTGAAATGTAACTGTGTCAAACTCCGCGTTTGCGTGTCCTGATATAAGTTACACATGTTGAAAGAATGGTTTCACATTCAGAGATTGCCATTAACACTTAATGTCTCGATTTCAACTGTGTTTAAAAAATACATCAGTTTCACAACATTCTAAAAAAAATTGTTAGACAATTATTTCTTGTTAATGCCTGCTGCTGTTGATAAGAAATAGTGTACCTTACTGACATCAAATGTTCGTCGTGTAAACTCGGCAAATGTTTCGTCTCTCTGACATAATACTTGAATTTCACCGTACATTTGAGTTGCGCCAAGACTTGGCCAGTACTTTTCACATTTGTCTTTCTGAAGGAGAACATTCACGATATAGATATAGGTGACCAAAGATGAGTACCAAATTTTCTTGGTTGGCTTCATTCGTATGCATATAAATATATCGGTGGTGAAACCTTATTGTTTTGAATCGAGTTATCAATGATTTATGCTTCTTATCACAATAAAACAGTTGAGTTTTTCTTTACCAATGTACTCTTAAATATTTAATTAAAAAAACAACAACAATATATTTCTTTATAAATAACTTAGATATTATACATAACAGGTACGCACCCTCTCTTCTACCAGATTTGTTACCATTACGATTTTCTCCACGTTTTGTTGCCACACCATTCTCCAAAAAGTGGCGAAATCACCAAGTTGTTTAGACATGGGACCTTATAGTAATAGTATAACCATTTTAGTCTCCTTGTGTATGAAAGAAACACACACATAGCTCAAAACTTTAAAAGTAAGGTACTGTATATAATCATTATGACAAATTATTTGATGCCGTATGCAAAATGAATTGAGCAAATGACGAAAAAACTCAAAGCTTAAAAACTGTCAGTAAATTAGCAAGAGTGCGAGAACAAACTTTACCCAATGTTGCAATGTATTCGTTTCTCCTTTTGTAACCCTGACAAAACAAAACACAAGGTTAATAATAAGCAATTTTCGTTTGATTTAATATTATTTATATTCATTTAAGATATTTGTGTTTTTAAGCGTGTTGTTATTGAATACCAAATGGGCGTATGTTTATAACCATGCACATATGGTAAGAGGCTTGAACACTACTATGCAGCAATTTCAAGGTTACTAAGCACTTTGATTTGCAAACGATTGTCAACGCATGATACAGGGCACAGTATGTTTGCTGCCATCAGAAATATTGTCCCAGACACAGAACTCATTGTGCGTTTAACATGTACTTATAATGTTTGTAACAAAACGCAAAATCTAGGCAATAATACAGAACAATAAATTCATAACAATGATATACTGCAGAATATTATGACTTAAAAGTAGCGTTTTGTAATAATAGATTACGGCAAATTTGAAAAGAAACCGAATCTTACGTCAATAAAACTAGCGTTAATATAGTCGGTGTCTCCACCACTAACCATCACCCTGTGGTCGTCATCTGTGGTAAGACCAATATCTCTGATCATTGTAAACGTGTATGATTGCAATGTTAAGTAGTGTTACCTTGTAATATGTGTTGTGTATATTTGTGCATTTAAAAAGCAAATTTCCAAAAGGGGCGACGGCACGTTTCCATTTACCGCGTTTAATTTTTTAAATTTCAGTAAAATTAGTATACATATAGGTAACCTAAACATTTTGCTTCATCAGCAAACGAGATCTCTTATTCGAAGCAGAAATGCATTGAATGATATAAAGTGCACCCGAAGCATTATAAAATGGTTATCAAAGCGAATGGTGGTTATAATATATATATATTTTTTATTTTACGATAGTCGCGTAGTGTTTGAATTTCGATCTCAGATCTAGCCTGATATTCGCAACAGCTCAATATTCGCTATTCGCCTATGAACATTAATGTTAGGGGTGGGTTAAAATAATTATATGCTCGATATTCGCGGTTCTTGTGTAATTTTTTATGTCAGAGCTAGTACAATTTTAAAACAATCTCCTTATTTGCGGTTCGCCTTTAAATGTCGATATCATTGTTGGCTCAATATGCGACCTAGGTCGAAATGCGCGGTTCGTGTGTATATTCCTTTCTTAGAACAAGCACGATATTAGTACCATCTGCTTGTTTGCGGTTCGCTTTCAAATTTCGTTGTCATTGCTGGCTCATAATTCAACCGATCTCGATATTTTCGGATAGTGTTTGAATTTTGATTTTGCGATACTCCAGCCAGCTCGAAATTCTTGGTTACATTTAAGAGCTGACTTGAAATACAATTTGTCTCGATATCCGCGGATCGTCTTTATAATTGCGGTGTTAAACACACCAATCCGTCTATTATTTGTCCATGAATTATTCGAATTCGTACACCATGTAAAACATTACGACGTCATTCTGTTTGTACGAGATTTTACTCTGCGTCCCTAGACGATATACACCTATGTAGAAACAACGCTTGATGGTGTAAGATACACCTAGTAAAATGACGTACAGATATTTGCAGTAACCTTTGGTTTTTGCGTTTCTACGTATGAAGAGTAGTTATCAAATAAATACTTAAAGGACCGATTTTTCACTCGACAACATAGGCATCCACATTCTAAAATTACTTCTCTCAAGACATATTTGATGTTTTATAACAACTCGCATGATTATTTGTTTGAAACAGAATTACTGATATTGGTTTGGAACTTCGCTGCTATATAAATACCCCTTTGGGAAAATATAAAAAAAGGCATTTATTCACATAGCTAGCTGACAATTATTTACAACCTCAAGGTCTAGCGATTACAGAATCATTGTGGATGTTGTACTGTGTTTTCCGGTTTTTAGTGCGTTTTAAATGTTATTCTATATTTATAAAAGTGTGCGTAATAAGCAATGCGTCGACGGAAAATTGCGGTAAATCTCGAAAGATCAAAGCTTAGGTCCATTTTATTCCTTAAGTATCAAAGCTATTACTTTCATACTTTCAACACTTACTAACTATCATAAGGAGATTGTGCAGGCAAAGTTATGTAACTCTGACTTGCAATTTGACAGAATTATGTGCCCTTTTTATACTTAAAAAATTGAAAATTTGGTTAAGTTTTGTGTTTAGGTCCACTTTTTTTCCTAAAGTATCAAAGATATTGCTTTCATACTTGCAACACTTACTAACTATCGTAAGGCGACTGTGCAGGCAAAGTTATGTAACTCTGACTTGCATTTTGACGGAATTATGGGCCCTTTATACTTAAAAATTTGGTTAAGTTTTGTGTTTTGGTCCACTTTACCCCTTAAGTATCATAGATATTGCTTTCATGCTTGGAACACTCGCAAACTATCATAAGGGGACAATTAAGGACATTTTTTACGAATTATGGCCCTTTTTTGACTTAGTAACTTTGAATATATGGTTACATTTTGTGTTTAGATCCACTTTACTTCTAAAGTATCAAGGCTTTTACTTTTAAACTTCAAATACTTTCATGCTATCATGAGGGTACTGTACCTGGCAGGTTGAATTTTACCTTGACCTTTGAATGACCTTGACTCTCAATGTCAAATTATTAAATTTTGCTAAAATTGCCAGTTAACTTCTTTATTTATGATTAGATTTGATTGATACTTTGACAAAACAACTCTTACCTGACATACCACAATAGACTCCACCCAAACCATCCCCCACGTCCCCCCCGAATCCCCCCCCATTTTTTTAAAATTAAAGATCATCTAATAAATATCCACCACACCTTCACACTATACCCCCCCCTTTGACCTTTGTGTTTCTGACAAACACATCTCTTGTTTTTTTCGAACATGGTCAAAAACACAAATATTTATTTGTATTATTTTATTTTTGAAATACCGTCCAACCATCCCACCCAAGAATCCCCCCCCCCCCAAAAAAAAAAAAATTATAGATTTATTTTTGCATTTTTTTTGCATTTTTGGAAGATAATGTAATAAATGACCACACCCCCACACTATACACCCCTCTCCACTCCACCCCTCCCTCCTTTGTGATTGAAATTGAGATAGGTCCCTACACCTTTAAAAAGAAAATAGATGAGCAGTCTGCATCCGCAAGGCGGTGCTCTTGTTTGTGTAGTGATATTGAGTGTGATTTTTTTTTTCCAGAGCTCTGCATATGTATTGTAGTGATATTGATTATGAAATATATATCTTCAGAACCCGGTATACCGTTTTTTTGTGTAGTGATATTTGGTTTGAAGTATATATATTCTAAAACCTGTATAGCTTGTGTTGTGATATTAATGTGAAGAATAATTTTTCAGAGCCCACGATAGTTTTGGTAGTGATCCCCTAAATGCATGGTGTAAACAAACTAATTAGAGGACCACCAGACGATGTTTGTTTTTCTTTTAAAGTAATCACGACCACCAGGTTGCTGGGCAGTTTTCAATTTATGTTTATAGTGTAACATGTTTGATACTTAAATTAATATTTTTCCCAAACATCATGGAACTGACTCATAACATTTTGTCTCATGATATCTTTGCGGATTTTCCAAATGGTTACATACAAATTACAAAAAAAAAACAGTACAAAAACTGCTCATAACATTAAAAAAATTGCGGGATTTTGGTAAATGAAACGTGCCTTCCAAGTCAGCTTGTAATTTTTTTCAATTCATCTTGTGAATATGTTAAACGTATGATAAGTTACAACACGCTGGTATGCATTTTGAAACACAAAAACAATTCAAACCATACGGTTTAATTTAAACATTGGATCTGCAAACATAACGGTTATATAATCGAGTATTTTCGCAAACAGTTAACGGGAACCATAAATGCCGATGTTCATAAACAGTAAATACAAAACCATTCGCCACAACGAAAGGCTGTTAAAAGTTTGAGATTAAATCTGATGTACTGAAATGTTCTATCGGGTCAAGAGATCTGATAACATATACTATTAGGCATTCCCTGCTACACCTTCACTGATTCAAACCAAGGGACGTTTCACACCATAAACTGGCAATTAACAAAATATGTATGAGCGTGTGCATGCGCGTCAAGAGTCGTCAGGCTTATCAGTGACGACACTTTCCGCCTAAACTGGATTTTTGCAAAGAAGAGATTTTCTGTAAACGAAAAATACCATAAAAACGGAAAGCGTCGTCCCAAATTAGCCTCAGCGGACTGCACATGCTAATCTGGGACGACACTTCACGCACATGCATTAAACCCCTTTTTCATAGAACACGGCTCATATTAAGTGTAGCCACACTGGTGGAATTAGAAAAGTGCACCATGCAGGCCGTCGTGATCTGCTCGCGTTCTTGTTTCATTTGCATCACCGATTGCTTGGACCTGTTCATTGATACTACTCGCCACAACCGCCAATTCGTGATGCACAGTTTGGCGGTGCCTCTGTAAGTTGTCCTTCCTGCTGAAACACTTGCCACAGTCCTACACTGGTACGGTTTCTCCCCCGTGTGCGTCCGGATGTGGAGCATGAGCCGCTGCTTGTCGTAAAACGCTTTCCGGCAGTAAAGACACACGTGCCGCATGAGTCGACCCGTCGTGGAGATTTCCGCTACAAAGAACAAAGCAATTTGCACAATCATAAGGACTGGGTGGATAATTAGAAATAATTGTATTAAGTATACAATGGTTTTGCTGGATCATTACAAAAATCAGTAAGTCGATGTGTATCGGCTAAATGAAGATATTAGATAGTATTATAAGTTAAAGGGATAACGTACACTACCATTTTAAGCTTCATTTTCCTCATAATTATGAACCCAAATATACACGCAAACTGTATTGCATATCTCTCCCACACTAGCAGTAAAACGGTTCAGATCTACTGCAGTATCAGGCCCAATTCGAATGTCAGTATTTGTCTACTTACATATATACCGCATTAAGTTCAATCCCCGTACTAGCATTATTTGCTAGCATTTCTAGCCTGTTGTCATTTCAACTATTGGTATGTGCTACATGCTTAATCGATCTGTTTATATCAAACACAATATCAGGCCCACTGCTAATATCTTCCACTCTATCAATACAACAAGAGATGTATTTGTCAGAAACACAATGCCCCCTATTACGCCGCTTTGAAATAAATTTTCAATAAATCATTTGGCAGGTTTAGAAAATATCTCCCTCTTAAAGCTTTTTACTTTCTTTGGATCGAATTTTTTGAATTTTGACCATGAAGGATGACCTTGACCTTGACATTTCACTCCGAAAAATGTGCAGCTTCATGAGATACACAGGCATGCCAAATATCAAGTTGCTATCTTCAATATTGCAAAAGTTATGGCCAAAGTTAAAGTTTTCTAACGGACGGACAGTTCAACTGCTATATGCAAACCTACCGGGGGCATAAAACGTTAATATATGATACATAATAAGGTTAATTAATTAATTATTTTTTTTTATTCAATATAATACATACACTGTATACATGTATATGATCATACAACATAGTGATTGTACAAAGCAATAACGTTCAGACATGTTATACAAGATATGATAATATATATTTTTTTTTAAAGAGAAAAAAGAACAACAGAAGAAGAGTTATGAAAAATGATGAGTTGTATAAAGTCGGAAGAAAGCATACTGGACTTGTGTGTTTTGTTGTATATTCACAATGATCTTATAAGATTGAAAAAAAAATATTTTAGAAAGATAAACTAACATTAGAGTGAAATGTATATAAGTGGACAAACATTATGAGAATTTAATCCGATTCCATTTTTGTTCAAAGATTTGTAATGTGTCATTACTGAGGGCTATTTCTTTCTCAATCTGGATTTTTAGTTTAAGACTATGGACAAAACAATTAAAATTTGGTACTTGTTTTTTGTATTTCATGTTAAGGATAAAATATTTCATCAATATAAGAATAAAATTCAGAATATTATTACAGTCTATTGATTTCAATGAGTAAATTCCGAAACATACATTTAAGAAAGATAGTTTAACGTTTAGTTGCTGTTGTTCAAGAAAAGATACTAATTGATTCCAAATAGGCTGGATGTGTTTGCACTCCCAAAAAAGATGTTCTATTGTTTCGATGTTTTCACCGCAGAAGTCACACAGATTTGAGTTAGTTAATTTGCATTTGAAGAGATATTTATTTGTAGCTATAATTCTATGGATGTATTTATATTGAAAATTTCTCAGTGTGCTTTCAATAGTTGCTTTATATGGCATGGTAAATATGTGTTTCCAATTGAGTTCATGTTCTCCAAAAAGGACTTGCCATTTATTTTGGGTTTTGGAGTTTTTAAGGTTAAGGTTAATTTATTGCAGAATGTTATACAACAATATTACGTATTCCTCTACCAAATTATCACTCCAACTGTCCAACTGAAAGAGGACGGGAACCAAGCTGCCTTTACCTTTATCAATGGCCCTAGGGTGGGTAATGTGAACATGGATGGTCGAGATAGACCGTGTTGTCATAAGAGATATTTAGTATTGTGTGAATGAATGAAGATGTTATGTTAAAACGAAATTTTGGGTGGGCGTGGTCGGCCACTTTCTCCTACACTATTAGCACTAGAACCTTGAAATTTACACAAATGGTAGCTATGAGCATATGTGCGACGGTGCACTATTTGTAATTTTGATCTAACCCCTGGGTCAAAAGTTAGTATCATGTGCGTCGCATGTTAGTAAAATGAGTTTTTTTACCCATTTCATTTATTTATTTACCCATAACTTTTGACCCAGGGGTAAGATCAAAATTCCATCGCCGTCACCGTCGCACATATGCTCATAGCTACCATGTGTGTTAGTTTCAAGGTTTTAGTGCTAATAGTGTAGGAGGAGAAAGTGGCCGAACGGAGGGACAGAAAGATGGAGACCAATACAATATTCCCACGCTTTTAAAAGCGTGGGTATAACGACAACAACAGAATTCTCCAAATAATTAAATCGTTTCGCGTTGCAACGCTTTATAATTTTCAGGTTTTTAAACCGTCACAATATGCATATAATGGCTATTTTAGAGCATGGTAAATGTTCAGTATAACTGTTTCCTCACAAATATCATAACTAAAAAGAAAATTTGCGAATCTGAAACAACTTTTTTACTATTTTGTCAATTTACCAAAACTTTAAGAAAAATTGTTTTTAAAGTTATTCTAAAAAAGCACCACTAACCGGTTCCCACAAAGTCACGTGCTCATGCATCCTGTTTACTGTTGACGACGAGTGACATTTTGCTTTTTCTATGAATAAAACAATTTACATTTAAGCAAATTCACAGGTCACCCATCGGATTCTGCTAAATGTGACAACAACTTTCAAAACATTGACAATTGATTATAAATAACACTTTGATGTTCAATGTCCCATTAAAGTTACTTGACATTTTTCAATCCAAAATTTTAAATTACAAATAAAATTGAGATTGGAGCTATAACGTTTCACTGCATACATTTAAGACTGAAATGTAATCTTCATAGTAGATCTCTTAAATGATACATGTGTAACTCTGTATTGCTAATTTATTCTCAATGACATATTTTCTGTATTACCTATAACGAAATTGATTTCATAATAAGATTTATTAAACGTTGTGATGTGGTATTATTATAACAAATACACAGAAAAAATATTCGAACAAAGTCGTTTGTTTGGCCACAACAATTTGAAAATTGGCAGAAGTGGTTTTAAAATTGTTTTGCTATTTTTTGTCTTCATGACTGACAGTAGGGCATACACATTGGCACATGTCATGGATAATTTTAATGTCAAGGACAATCACCGAAACAGATGATTGTACTAAGAGTTCATACTTTGCTATGAATTAGTTTCAAATGTTTGAAGTATTTTTTATATTAAAATGGACATCACATTTATTTTATACTGCCTATGATTATATTGAACATGGAATGAAGATATTTTTTTATTTTATTATTTTACGTGTTTTTCAATCAGACCTTTGCAAGTGTTGCGTTTGTTCAACGCCATTTTCGCCTCTCCAACATATTGTATGTTGCAGACATTACACGTCTTGATGTCCACTGCATTTGCAGTTTTGCAGTTATGGGTACCCTTGATGGACGTTATGGCGCCTGTAATGCTCTTGAATGTCTGAGTTGTTGACACAATCTTTCATGTTTGGCAACGAGCAGTCGGGTAGTGATGTCTGCGTTGATGACACAATTTTGCATGTTTGGCAACGAGCAGTCGAGCAGAGATGCATGGGACTGACTCACCTGAGACATTGCTCACATGTTCGGGTCAAATTTTGGCACGCACAAGTAAGTTCCTGTGTTATTTTGGCCTTTGGAAGACTAAAACGGGCTTTTCATGGCATATTTTTTTGTAGTTTTGTCGGTTTCATAATTTGTATACCAGTGATTGTCAATAACTGCATGAATGTTTGACAACTCCGGATGGTAAGTGACCACAAATGTAATTCTTGAATTAGTGACCTTTGCGTTGTAAATAATCAGTTCATCCCTCTCCTGTGCGCTCGCTTTAGCTTTAGCCTGGGAAACTATATCATCGTTATATCCCTATAATGTTTTTAGTAAATGCGTGTTATCTAAAGTCGAATGTACTTTTCTAGGTTCATATTCGTCTAGTACGGATTACTTAACTGAAAAGAACAGTCATGTAGTAGTATCGTATGTGGCAGCTGGACATAAGAATGTATTGATTACTAAACGTTGGATTATAATAAAGGCCACCACAAGGGGTTCCCCCTCAATATGTGATACAGTATCAAACTACACCAGTTGTTCGTTTGATACTTCACTGGGAAATGCAATAGTTTTGTGGAAATTGTAAGCATGCTTAAGAAAATCAGTGAGAGTTTTTTTACTATGGCACTACTGCATGTCGACATCGACTTGAGGACTTGAGGACTTGACTTGAGGACTTGAGGACTTGAGGACTTGAGGACTTGACTTGAGGACTATAGGACTTGACTTGAGGACTTGACTTGAGGACTTAAGGACTTGACTTGAGGACTCGGTGAATATATCTATACTTGTCCTTCAAATTGTCCTATGAAGATGTTTGCGATATCGACTTGAGGACTCGGTGAATATATCTATACTTGTGCTTCAAATTGTCCTATGAAGATGTGTGCGTATGATGGGGCTATACTGCATGTCGATATCGACTTGAGGACTCGTCCTTCAAATTGTCTTATGAAGGTGTGTGCGTATGATGGGGCTATACTGCATGTCGACATCGACTTGAGGACTCGGTGAATATATCTATACTTGTGCTTCAAATTGTCCTATGAAGATGTTTGCGATATCGACTTGAGGACTCGGTGAATATATCTATACTTGTCCTTCAAATTGTCCTATGAAGATGTTTGCGATATCGACTTGAGGACTCGGTGAATATATCTATACTTGTGCTTCAAATTGTCCTATGAAGATGTTTGCGATATCGACTTGAGGACTCGGTGAATATATCTATACTTGTCCTTCAAATTGTCCTATGAAGATGTTTGCGTATGATGGGGCTATACTGCATGTCGATATCGACTTGAGGACTCGTCCTTCAAATTGTCTTATGAAGATGTGTGCGTATGATGGGGCTATACTGCATGTCGACATCGACTTGAGGACTCGGTGAATATATCTATACTTGTCCTTCAAATTGTCCTATGAAGATGTTTGCGTATAATGGGGCTATACTGCATGTCGACATCGACTTGAGGACTCGGTGAATATATCTATACTTGTCCTTCAAATTGTCCTATGAAGATGTGTGCGTATGATGGGGCTATACTGCATGTCGACATCGACTTGAGGACTCGACTTGAGGACTCGACTTGAGGACTCGACTTGATGACTCGACTTGAGGACTCGACTTGAGGACTCGACTTGAGGACTCGACTTGAGGACTCGTCCTTCAAATTGTCTTATGAAGATGTGTGCGTATGATGGGGCTATTTTTGTTCCAAATGCGGTGTATATATCTATACTTGTCCTTCAAATTGTCCTATGAAGATGTTTGCGATATCGACTTGAGGACTCGGTGAATATATCTATACTTGTGCTTCAAATTGTCCTATGAAGATGTTTGCGATATCGACTTGAGGACTCGGTGAATATATCTATACTTGTCCTTCAAATTGTCCTATGAAGATGTTTGCGATATCGACTTGAGGACTCGGTGAATATATCTATACTTGTCCTTCAAATTGTCCTATGAAGATGTTTGCGTATGATGGGGCTATACTGCATGTCGACATCGACTTGAGGACTCGTCCTTCAAATTGTCTTATGAAGATGTGTGCGTATGATGGGGCTATACTGCATGTCGACATCGACTTGAGGACTCGTCTTTCAAATTGTCTTATGAAGATGTGTGCGTATGATGGGGCTATACTGCATGTCGATATCGACTTGAGGACTCGTCCTTCAAATTGTCTTATGAAGATGTGTGCGTATGATGGGGCTATACTGCATGTCGATATCGACTTGAGGACTCGTCCTTCAAATTGTCTTATGAAGATGTGTGCGTATGATGGGGCTATACTGCATGTCGATATCGACTTGAGGACTCGGTGAATATATCTATACTTGTCCTTCAAATTGTCTTATGACGATGTTTCCGTATGATGGGGCTATACTGCATGTCGATATCGACTTGAGGACTCGTCCTTCAAATTGTCTTATGAAGATGTTTCCGTATGATGGGGCTATACTGCATGTCGATATCGACTTGAGGACTCGTCCTTCAAATTGTCTTATGAAGATGTTTCCGTATGATGGGGCTATACTGCATGTCGATATCGACTTGAGGACTTGTCCTTCAAATTGTCTTATGAAGATGTTTCCGTATGATGGGGCTATACTGCATGTCGACATCGACTTGAGGACTCGTCCTTCAAATTGTCTTATGAAGATGTGTGCGTATGATGGGGCTATACTGCATGTCGACATCGACTTGAGGACTCGTCCTTCAAATTGTCTTATGAAGATGTTTCCGTATGATGGGGCTATACTGCATGTCGATATCGACTTGAGGACTCGTCCTTCAAATTGTCTTATGAAGATGTTTCCGTATGATGGGGCTATACTGCATGTCGACATCGACTTGAGGACTCGTCCTTCAAATTGTCTTATGAAGATGTTTCCGTATGATGGGGCTATACTGCATGTCGACATCGACTTGAGGACTCGTCCTTCAAATTGTCTTATGAAGATGTGTGCGTATGATGGGGCTATACTGCATGTCGACATCGACTTGAGGACTCGTCCTTCAAATTGTCTTATGAAGATGTGTGCGTATGATGGGGCTATACTGCATGTCGACATCGACTTGAGGACTCGTCCTTCAAATTGTCTTATGAAGATGTGTGCGTATGATGGGGCTATACTGCATGTCGATATCGACTTGAGGACTCGTCCTTCAAATTGTCTTATGAAGATGTGTGCGTATGATGGGGCTATACTGCATGTCGATATCGACTTGAGGACTCGTCCTTCAAATTGTCTTATGAAGATGTGTGCGTATGATGGGGCTATACTGCATGTCGATATCGACTTGAGGACTCGTCCTTCAAATTGTCTTATGAAGATGTTTCCGTATGATGGGGCTATAATGCATGTCGACATCGACTTGAGGACTCGTCCTTCAAATTGTCTTATGAAGATGTTTCCGTATGATGGGGCTATACTGCATG
Source organism: Dreissena polymorpha (assembly GCF_020536995.1). NCBI lineage: Eukaryota > Metazoa > Mollusca > Bivalvia > Myida > Dreissenidae > Dreissena > Dreissena polymorpha. The sequence continues at coordinate 201,777,341 of NC_068355.1, forward strand.
TCGACATCGACTTGAGGACTCGTCCTTCAAATTGTCTTATGAAGATGTTTCCGTATGATGGGGCTATTTTTGTCGATATCGACTTGAGGACTCGTCCTTCAAATTGTCTTATGAAGATGTTTCCGTATGATGGGGCTATTTTTGTTCCAATTGCGGTGAATATATCTATATATATATTTCGATAGTCGCGTATAGTGTTTGAATTTCGATCTCAGATCTAGCCTGATATTCGAACAGCTCGATATTCGCTATTCGCCCATGAACATTAATGTTAGGGGTGGCTTGACATAATTATATGCTCGATATTCGCGGTTCTTGTGTAATTTTTAATGTCAGAGCTAGTACAATATTAAAACAATCTCCTTATTTGCGGTTCGCCTTTAAATGTCGATATCATTGTTGGCTCAATATGCGACCTAGGTCGAAATGCGCGGTTTGTGTGTATATTCCTTTCTTAAAACAAGCACGATATTAGTACCATCTGCTTGTTTGCGGTTCGCTTTCAAATTTCGTTGTAATTGCTGGCTCATAATTCAACCGATCTCGATATTTTCGGTTAGTGTTTGTATTTTGATTTTGCGATACTCCAGCCAGCTCGAAATTATTGGTTACATTTAAGAGCTGACTTGAAATACAATTTGTATCAATATCCGCGGATCGTCTTCAAAATTGTGGTGTTAAACACGCCAATCCGTCTATTATGTGTCCATGAATTATTCGAATTCGTACACCATGTAAAATATTACGACGTCATTCGGTTTGTACGAGATTTTACTCTGCGTCCCTAGACGATATACACCTATGTAGAAACAACGCTTGATGGTGTAAGATACACCTAGTAAAATGACTTACAGATATTTGCAGTTAACCTTTGGTTTTTGCGTTTCTACGTATAAAGAGTAGTTATCAAATAAATACTTAAAGGACCGATTTTTCACTCGACAACATAGGCATCCACATTCTAAAATTCCTTCTCTCAAGCCATATTTGATGTTTTATAACAACTCGCATGATTATTTATTTGAAACAGAAAATTAATGATATTGGTTTGGAACTTCGCTGCTATATAAATGCCCCTTTGGGAAAATATAAAAAAGGCATTTATTCACATAGCTCGCTGACACTTATTTACAACCTCAAGGTCTAGCGATTACAGAATCATTGTGGATGTTGTACTGAGTTTTCCGGTTTTTAGTGCGTTTTAAATGTTATTCAACATTTATTAAAGTGTGCGTAATAAGCAATGCGTCGACGGAAAATTGCGGTAAATATCGAACGATCAAAGCATAGGTCCATTTTATTCCTTAAGTATCAAAGCTATTACTTTCATACTTTCAACACTTACTAACTATCATAAGGGGATTGTGCAGGCAAAGTAATGTAACTCTGACTGGCATTTTGACAGAATTATGTGCCCTTTTTATACTTAGAAAATTGAAAATTTGGTTAAGTTTTGTGTTTAGGTCCACTTTTTTCCTAAAGTATCAAAGCTATTGCTTTCATACTTGAAACACTTACTAACTATCGTAAGGCGACTGTGCAGGCAAAGTTATGTAACTCTGACTTGCATTTTGACGGAATTATGGGCCCTTTATACTTGAAAATTTGGTTAAGTTTTGTGTTATGGTCCACTTTACCCCTAAAGTATCATAGATATTGCTTTCATACTTGGAACACTCGCAAAATATCATAAGGGGACAGTAAAGGATAAGTTGTCATTTTTACGGAATTATGGCCCTTTTTTGACTTAGTTACTTTGAATATATGGTTACATTTTGTGTTTAGATCCACTTTACTTCTAAAGTATCAAGGCTATTGCTTTTAAACTCCAAATACTTTCATGCTATCACGAGGGTACCTGGCAAGTTGAATTTTACCTTGACCTTTGAATGACCTTGACTCTCAAGGTCAAATTATTAAATTTTTGCTAAAATTGCCATAACTTCTTTATTTATGATTAGATTCGATTGATACTTTGACAAAACAACTCTTACCTGACATACCACAATAGACTCCACCCAGACCATCCCCAACGCCCCCCCATTAATTTTTTTAATTAAAGATCATTTAATAAATGACCACCACACCCTCACACTATACCCCCCCCCCACCCCCACCCCCAAAAAATAATGTTTATGCCCCCGGTAGGGTGGCATATAGCAGTTGAACTGTCCGTCAGTATGTCAGTCAGTCCGTCCGTCCGTCCGAATAAAACTTTAGCATTGGCCATAACTTTTTCACTTTTGAAGATAGCAACTTGATATTTGGCATGCATGTGTATCTCATGGAGCTGCACATTTTGAGTGGTGAAAGGTCAAGGTCATCCTTCAAGGTCAAATTTATGGTGTCTGTCCGTCCGAAAACTTTAACATTGGCCATAACTTTTTCAATATTGAAATAGCAACTTGATATTTAGCATGCATGTGTATCTCATCGAGCTGAACATTTTGAGTGGTAAAAGGTGATGGTCAAGGTCATCCTTCAAGGTCAAATGTCAAATATATGGCGTCTGTCCGTCCGAAAACTTTAACATTGGACATAACTTTTTTAATATTGAAGATAGCATCTTGATAGTTGGCATGCATGTGTATCTCATTGAGCTGAACATTTTGAGTGGTGAAAGGTGAAGGTCAAGGTCATCCTTCAAGGTCAAATGTCAAATATATGGCGTCTGTCCGTCCGAAAACTTTAACATTGGGTATAACTTTTTTAATATTGAAGATAGCAACTTGATATTTGGCATGCATGTGTATCTCATGAAGCTGCACATTTAATGTGGTGGAAGTTCAAGGTCAAGGTCATCATTCAAGGTTAAAAAAATTTAAAAAAAATCAAAGCGGCGTTATCATGAAGCTGCACATTTTGAGTGGTGGAAGTTCAAGGTCAAGGTCATTCTTCAATGTCATCCTTCAAGGTCAAAGGTAAAAAAATAATAATCAAAGCGGCGTTATCATGAAGCTGCACATTTTGAGAGGTGGAAGTTCAAGTTCAAGGTCATCCTTCAAGGTCAAGGCCATCCTTCAAGGTCAAAGGTAAAAAAAATATAAAAAAATATCAAAGCGGAGTTATCATAAAGCTGCACATTTTGAGTGGTGGAAGTTCAAGGTCAAGGTCATCCTTCAAGGTCAAAAAAAAAATTAAAAACTTCAAAGCGGCGTTCTCATGAAGCTGCACATTTTGAGTGGTGGAAGTTCAAGGTCAAGGTCATCCTTCAATGTCAAAGGATTTTTTTTTTAATTCAAAGCGGCGTTCTCATGAAGCTGCACATTTTGAGTGGTAGAAGGTCAAGGTCATTCTTCAACGTCAAAGTTATCCTTCAAGGTCAAAGGTCAAAAAAATAATAATTTCAAAGCGGCGTTATCATGAAGCTGCACATTTTGAGTGGTGGAAGTTCAAGGTCAAGGTCATCCTTCAAGGTCAAGGTAATCCTTCAAGGTCAAAGGTAAAAAAATAATTTCAAAGCGGCGTTCTCATTAAGCTGCACATTTTGAGTGCTGGAAGTTCAAGATCAAGGTCATCCTTCAAGGTCAATGGTAATTTTTTTTCAAAGCGGCGCAATAGGTGTCATTGTGTTTCTGACAAACACATCTCTTCTTTTTTTCAAACATGGTTAAAAAACACAAATAATTATTTTTATTATTTTATTTTTGAAATACCGTCCAACCATCCCACCCAAGAATCTCCCCCCCCCCAAAAAAAAAAAAAACACATTAAAATGAATAAATATATTTTTGTTTTGCATTTTTTTGCATTTTTTGAAGAAAATGTAACAAGGGCTGTTTGTTAAACATGCATGCCCCCCATACGGGCTCTCAGTTGTAGTGACAGCCATTGTGTGAATATGTTTTTGTCACAGTGACCTTGGCCTTTGACCTAGTGACCTGAAAATCAATAGGGGTCATCTTCGAGTTATGATCAATGTACCTATGAAGTTTCATGATCCTAGCCATAAGCGATCTTGAGTTATCATCGGAAAACCATTTTACTATTTCGGGTCACCATGACCTTGACCTTTGACCTAGTGACCTGAAAAACAATAGGGGTTATCTGCCAGTCATGATCAATTTACCTTTGAAGTTTCATGATCATAGGCATAAGCGTTCTTCAGTTATCATCCGGAAACCATTTTACTATTTCGGGTCACCGTGACCTTGACCTTTGACCTAGTGACCTGAAAATCAATAGGGGTCATCTGCCAGTCATGATCAATGTACCTATGAAGTTTCATGATCCTAGCCATAAGTGTTCTTGAGTTATCATCCGGAAACCATTTTTCTATTTCGGGTCACCGTGACCTTGACCTTTGACCTAGTGACCTGAAAGTCAATAGGGGTCATCTGCAAGTCATGATCAATGTACCTATGAAGTTTCATGATCTTAGGCATAAGCGTTCTTGAGTTATTATCCGGAAACCATTTTACTATTTCGGGTTACCTTGACCTTTGACCTTGTGACCTGAAAATCAATAGGGGTCATCTGCAAGTCATGATCAATCTACCTATCAAGTTTCATGATCCTAGGCATAAGCGTTCTTGAGTTATCATCCGGAAACCATTTTACTATTTCGGGTCACCGTGACCTTGACCTTTGACCTTGTGACCTGAAAATCAATAGGGGTCATCTGCGAGTTATGATCAATCTACCTATCAAGTTTCATGATCATATGCATAAGCGTTCTTGAGTTATCATCCGGAAACCATTTTACTATTTCGGGTCACCGTGACCTTGACCTTTGCCCCAGTGACCTCATAATCAATAGGGGTCATCTGCGAGTCATGATCAATGTACCTATGAAGTTTCATGATCCTAGGCCCAAGCGTTCTTGAGTTATCATCCGGAAACCATCTGGTGGACGGACCGACCGACAGACCGACCGACATGTGCAAAACAATATAACCCGTCTTCTTCGAAGGGGGGCATACCAAATTAAACTAGATTATTTATTAACAGTTTATTAACTAAACTTCATTGACACAACGTAAAATCACTCATTATAAAGAATAACGATACGGTCAACGGTCTATCTTGTACACTTTAAAATAAGTTTTTTTGCAAAACACAGGAAGCAATGGCTCTACCTAGAAATAAGATGCTTTTTAAAAAACGTCTGTTTTATGGAGACACATAATCTAAATAAAATAAAGCTGCTTTCCATTAAACAAAAATGAAAGTATGTGCAAATTTGTCTTCAAATGTAGTAAGGTTAATAAACAGGGCATTAAAAAAGTGAAATGCATAATTAAACTTATATTCTTTAGATCAACGCACTTAAAGTTTAATAGTAAATTATTATCTTACATCACGCATAAAAAGCAAAAGGCAATAATGCTTCATTCTACACTTAATCAACCCAAGTTTACAACAAGGGCTGTTTGTAAAACATGCATGCCCCCATATGGGCTCTCCGTTGTAGTGACAGCCATTGTGTGAATGTTTTTTGTCACTGTGACCTTGACCTTTGACCTAGTGACCTGATAATCAATGGGGTCATCTGCGAGCCATGATCAATGTACCCAAGTTTACAAATAGCAGTTATGTTAATCTTCAATTCCAAATATAACACTCCGGTACATCTTACTTAATTAGCTCACTTAATCTTAACTTCAAGATGGCAAATTAATCATGCAAATTACTCAGCTGCCAATGTGTTGATGTTATTTTCCTTGTAGTATTTTTTGTATTGTTAACCCTTTTCCACTCAGAGGCAAACTGAAATAACTATGTGTAAACAGCATAAAACCAGAACAGCCTGCGAGTAACTCGCAGTCTGTTAAGGTTTTATGCTGTTTGCTGCTCAACAGTAACTAAGGGTTGTAAATGGAGCCTTTAAAGATATAGTAAGAAAGGTCGTTAATTAAATGTAACTTTCTAAGCGCCTACAAATGCCTAAAAATACGAATGACTAAGTGGTAAAGGGTTAATCTTGACTTCAAGATGGCAACATAATTATGCAAATTACTCAGCTGCCGATGTGTTAATGTTATTTTCAATGTAGTATTTTTGTATTGTTAAGAGACTGGCAGAAGATTTGGCAGTTTTCTAAGGAATACCCACTCACAGCTTATACAGGGAGTCTCAATGAAGAACTTGTAATGGATTCAATTCACAGGTTGGTGTAAACTCTGCTACGATTCTTGGTTCAATAAAACAAAGCACCTGTCTACAATAAAACAAGAAATTCAAAGAACAACTGCTCCGCATGGCACTCTTTTATCATACACCCACATGCTGGTACAGAAATATGATCAAATACAATATATGATGGTTCCATTATGTTTATTATATAATGAGCTGATGCCATTAACCTGCCTCATTTCATAAAACAGGATACTTCATAATTATAATTAAGGCAAACAACAAGAGAGACAACTCTTAAACATCGTATGTAAAACTTATTATTTTTTACGCATAAAATGATTTTAACACTTTCCCAATCAGAAGCAAAGTGAAAATGGCTATGTGCAAGCAGAACAGACTGCGAGTAACTGGCAGTCTGTTCAGGTTTCATGCTGTTTGCTGCTCATCAGCATCTAAGGTTTGAAAATGAAGCCTTTAAACTTGAATTTAGTAAGAAAAATCTTTTGATCAAATTTTACTTTTTAATGGACTACAAACATGTCAAATTATGTATCTATGTGGTATAGGGTTAATGTATCAATAAACACATACATGTATACATTTGTACAAGTGCTATTAAGATGACCAAATGCATCTCTAATATGTCTTGTTCGTGTCTTACTGTTTGAAAACGGCAGGCATGTATGTGAAAGTGGAGTCTTGACCCATGCATCTAGATTTATAAATAAACATTTTCATAGCAAAGATGCAATCATACCGGAGCAACAAAGATACGTCATAGCACTAAATTACACAAGTTAAATTGTCGAGTGTTGATTAACTGCAAGCAAATATACTTTGTGTTGAAACTTACAAAAATAGTCACACAAGTATTTTGACACTTGAAAACAATGGTCACACGCCCACCTGTGTTCTACTGCTAATAGCCACAGGAAATAACAAGTGCAGCCCTTTAGCAAATATTTGTAATGACAGAACATTGCTTATTTTGCACACTTCAAGAGACAATTCTATGTGCAATACATCATTCATCTAGCTATTCCCTGCAGCAAAACAGCTTATGTGTTTATCTGAACTTGTCTTAATGTTTAACACTCAGGGCTTTTTTTCCTGACTTTGTGAAGCGGCCCTGGCCCCTCACTTTGTGAAATCAAAGTACTGGCAGTACTGGTGTGACGATGCTTTTGAAGAGGATGGATATAAAACATCAATTTAAGTTTATCTATATCACCACAATTGTGTATGTTGATACGAACATTTGGGTACGATAAAAAATTTGGGTACGAAAAGTTTGGGTAAGAAAAAAAGTTTGGTACGAAAAAAATTTGCGTACGAAACATTTTTGGTACGAAAAAAAGTTTAGGGGTACGGGGAAGTAGTACCCGTGGGTAACTTGACCCATTGAGCGAAACTGGGAGGCGGGTCACATTCTTGTTCATTAAGTGTGGCAATACATTCATGATGATTCTCGTTAGAAGGTATGAGCACATAGCCGGACTATGTGAGCTCAATCGTATGAGCACTTGACTATCCGAGTTCGCCCACGAACATATTGATAAGTTAACTAGTAGCGAAATGGCCTTATACATGTATATGCTGAAATCTAACAATCGAACGAAATATCAAACATGGTTTGTACACTTAGGTGGTTGTGTAATTTCTGTTAGAATATCGTATTCAATATGTAAATTTTAAATGATTGTGCCCGCACTTGAGTTTGTTGCCTTGTTTGAGTCTATACGCGCCTAGGCTGCACCTAGTGTGTGCATTTGTGTTTTTCCAAGGTAATGAGTTACCTCCGCGCTGAGGCTGCATAATGTTGGGACCCGGAATGTGTCCAGCACTCCTACCTAATAAGATTAGATTGACGACAGCTGGGACGAATTTTGAATGATAGCTGCAATTTCCAGCTATTTGTTTTGTACTGAAATACTTGTTAATTTTTTATATGGTCAAATGCTGCGGGGGGGGGGGATGAGATTTTTTGCGGAAAAAAACAACTGTCAGGAATGGTGACCACAAAACATAACATTGCGCCGGGAGCGGGAATCGAACCGGTGTCGTAAAGGTGAAAAAGCGAACGTCCTTACCACTGCGCTAGCGGGACGGACAATTACGCGAAGAAAGGTCGTTTTATCTATATATATCATAGCAGTGCAGCGTTTAAAATTTGCAGATTCGAAATTTTTCGCATTCTTTAGTTTTGTGATCACGTAAAAAGTTAATTTTACATGTTTTTATTCGCAATTTGTTTACTTAATCGAGAACAAATATCAAACAAAATAGAGAAAATATATAGTTGTTTCATTGGTCCATAAAAATAAAATGGATGTAAAATTACTAATTTGAAATTAACGTTCTGATACACTTATTGAATCTGTTTCCCCAGGATATGCTGTTCTATTAATATTTACCTTTACCAACACGAACGACAACTCTGCTAGGAGAATGTTATCAATAAAAAATCAACGAGCAATCTCCTACGCAGTGGCGAATGCCAAGGGAAGTAACTGAAAAATCGAGTTATCTCAATCGGACTGGCTCGGTCTTTTACATAGGTCGCCATTGTTAAGATTTTTTTACTGGTTATCAAACCTTGGACGCTGCTGTTCCAGCATCGTCAAAAATGAGTCGCGAACATGTCAAAATTGTAAATAATTGAGTCGGGAACTTCTTAAAATTGTGAAAAATAACATAAATTCACCATACTATACATCCAATAGAAGTTATTATATTCTGTATTTGTACAAATTTACAGTGTCACCTTTTTACAAGTGTTGCCGGCCTAGCTACGCGCAATTTGCGTACTTGGGGTTCGACGAAAAACTATCGAATCAATCGATGTTTTCAAAGTTTTAATAGATCGATAAAGGTATCTGAAATAGGAACAATTAATACATGCCATTAGATATATAATCAAGATAATATATGTATGCATTCAAGTGGAATACACATTAATAATGACTAGCGTTGCATGGCGGCGTGAATATGACTCGCAATAAGTTATTTCAATAAATAACTAATAAACACAACCGTAACCGTCAGATGTCCTAAATAATAATACAAACAATTGACAGAGAACATAAATAAAAGATTTAGAGTAGTTACCTGCAGGAATCCAAAATATCCCACACAAATAATATAATATTGCAATTCAATAAATGCAATGGCTGTCTCAAACAACTTTCAACAGGCAACTGAATATCGGAGGGAAAGTGAATGATTGGTTGTTACATGCACGTGTTCAGAATAGGTTAGATTCAACTATATGTTAACTATAAAACAACTAAGACTACAGTCTAGGTTTTATATCAGAGCTACCTAAAACTACTCGACACTAATAACAAATAACTAAATAAGAATTTACACCCTGTGACACAAGTAACAGGAAAATATGTCACCTCTAGTCCATAAACACATTAATTAATCAATCTACTCAGCCATAAATTCACACACCTGAGTTCCCAGTACACTTTACTCATTCTGTCAATTTTGTTGTAGCTAGCTGTTATATTTAATTTGCGCTCATTTAGTACAGATGATTTTGAAACAGGAAGTACCATATCACTTATGATATCAAACAAATAAGTAGTGCTTGTTCCAGTACAACACATGGGTGTTTAATAGCTTGCTTTTTTTAGTTGCATAAAATTGTATAACAATCTGATTTACTTACCAAAATTGAACAACGTACATGAATCCAGAATGCAAAGTACATGTATCCAGAATGCAATAGGTCCAGAGTTATTTACCGAAACTACTTAATTTGTCCGTTAAACACCAAACATCTACTAATAATTAACCAAGTAGGCCTGGTGCATGTATATACTTGATAGAACAGCAGTGTGTATACCTCACAGCCCCAAAACCATTTTGAGCTAAATGTCAATCAAACCGACGTCAGCTGTAATAAATCAGCCAGGCACTAATAGCTGATGTCATTTTCATACACAGTAAGTAATATTGAAAATAATAGTCGCAATTTATCAGTGCTAGTTGACAATGACAACAGGAATTTTTTACCCCCACTTTGCAGTTGTGCAAATAAATTTATTTTAATAAAAACTTCTCCACTCCCAGGGAATACGATACAACTTAATAATTATGATGTTATTATGCTCAATTATAATTAGATTTTTATGAGAATTTTAATGCGTGTTATGAAAATCCATTTCTGAACTGGAATGAAATACAATTCTTAATTTTTTTATCTATTCTCAACATCGCACATTAAGGTAGTAGCTGACTTAAGGAATCAGCTAATAATGGGAAATATTGCCTTGGAAACATATTATTTTGTAAAAAGATTTATCTTTTAACAATTGAGATTCTCCAATGAAAGTGAATTGATCAATATTTTCTGAAAGTATTAAGTTAAACATGTATGGTGCATTTGAACACAGTAATATACAGTATACTTAATGAAAATATTTTTTGATATATAGTGTATTTTCAGCTCCCTGGCATCTATAAAAACGTCATCAATGAAAGAATCATTGTATGAAACAGGCATGATAACTATACCAGACAATGGTCCAGACAAGTTTTGTGATCTATGAAAGTGTCATGTGTATCACCTGAGATGTCATCATGTCCATTCTGACAGCCACTGATGACAGGTAACACTGAGTGTGAGAGGACTGTCAAGTGTTTCACAGCCAGCTGTCTAACTGTTTTTATTTTAATTTTATGAAGTCTTTGAGATTCTGAGTGTGGAAGCTGCAGTATGTTTAGACCAGAGTTGTGTACCAGATCCTCTCCCATACTGACTTTAGACTCGGGCTTTGGAAATAACCTTTTAAAACTATTTCAACACATGTAACTAGTGAAGCACAATTAGGGAACTCTTTAGACGTCATATCACATTTCTTTACAACATTTCTTTACAAAAATATCCTGTGAACAATAACAATTAACCCATTTATGCCTAGCGTCTAGAAAAAAGGCATTGGAAAACAGCGTGGACCCAGATGAGACGACGCATAATGCGGCGTCTCATCTGGGTCTGCGCTGTTTGCTTAAAGGAATTTCTGTAAGAAATATTCTGAATATATAGAAATAAATATACTAGACATCCCTAATTTTGGAAATAAATTGATCCAACGTAGAAGGATGGGAGAGCCCACTAGGCATAAATGGGTTAAGCTCATCAAAGGCAATCAGTCACCCTACCTTCAGAGGGAAACTATCACACAATTCAATTCATCACTGAGTTACCAAACACAATGAGCAGTGCGTGTCCCAGAGAATGCATCATACCAAAGGCCATTACTGAACGATTCACTACAGCACTTGACAACACACAGCACATGGGTCTACTAAACTTCTGATGAATTGTATCTTAAAAAGATCAAATTAACAGAACATGAACTTCATCAATGTTTAACAATCATCATCATTCATAAAGTTTCATAGGTAAATTATAATATTGATTGTTTTCATTGTGATAGTATACAATATATTACTACTAACCTTCCCTCGTGAATATGACGTTAAAATCTTTCACTGAATCTGTATTCAGATACCAAATATTGTGCATTATTAATACGGATATTTACAGAAACCTGTGTACATGCCTGTATATGTTCATGTATTTCACAATTTAACCTTAACCTAATGGTAACTGCACAAAGCGACTAAATTGTTTTAGTTTGAGACACACATTTTGATATCTTTTTCAATAATTTAAAGTACAGTCAATCTTGTGCTTGCGAACACTTGAATAAAGCGACCTTTGTCTTATGCGACCACTTTAAATCCCACCAGAGCGTTTTTACTACATTTACATATTGTATTAAGCGACTTTTGTCTTACGCGACCAGCGACCGCTGATTTTAGTGTATTTTGATGTCCAAGTCTTGAATTAAGCGACCGCTTTGCAGTAAATAATCTGTTGACCACCCTTGTCAATTTAAAACGCACTTTTTACCAAAACACATTTAGCGCACTTAAAAGTGCGTTAATTCTATGTTTTTTGTTAATATGTGCGTTTTCAGTGTCAAAAGTGCATTTAAGTGCGCATTTTGTGCGTTTTTTTCTTTTCAAGTGCGTTATTTAAGTGATTTTTTTTGTTTTTTTGTGTGTTTTCTTCATCTGTATGTGCGCTTATGAGTGTAGATGTGAGCAAAATGTGTGTTTTTCATCTAAGAAGTGCGTCTTTTATTTAGGAAGTGCGTTTTTTGTGTGTTTTCTTCATCTGTGAGTGCGCTTTTGAGTGTAGATGTGAGCAAAATGTGTGTTTTTATCTAAGAAGTGCGTCTTTTATTTAGGAAGTGCGTCTTTTATCTAAGAAGTGTGTTTTAAGATTTACAGATGTGGGTTTTTTCTCAAAAAGTGCGTTTTTCTTTTTTGATGTGCGTCTTTTTTAAGCATAAGTTAGTCTTTTATTTCATAAGTGCGTTTTTATCATATGATCTGTTTTAAACGGATGTATCTAAAAAGACACATGTTTAACACACTTCTTAAAAAGTGCGTCTTTAACAACCGTTTAGCAAATGTTGTACAGAAATTGAACAAGAAACAAAATTGTTGCAGGCTCTAACAATTTATGTGCATCAAATGAATAAACATAGACATGTACCTCAGTAACCTGTTATAATATAAGGTGCAGTTTGAATTCAAAGCGGTTACTGGTTGTGCATATGAACCTGTTTAATGTTAATATACTTTATAATACAATTTCAATGCATATAACATTGCTTTCGTTTTAATCTCAAACATTTCAAAAAATTTCCACCTAAATCAGACTGTGGGTAACTAATTAAAACAAGGGCTGTTTGTAAAACATGCATGCCCCCCATATGGGCTGTCCGTTGTAGTGGCAGCCATTGTGTGAATACGATTTTTGTCACTGTGACCTTTGACCTAGTGACCTGAAAATCAATAGGGGTCATCTGCGAGTCACGATCAATGTACCTATGAAGTTTCATGATCCTAGTCGTATGCGTTCTTGAGTTATCATCCGAAAACCATTTTACTATTTCGGGCCACCGTCACCTTGACCTTTGACCTAGTGACCTCAAAATCAATAGGGGTCATCTGCGAGTCATGATCAATCTACCCAGCTTCATATTCCTAGGCGTATGCATTCTTGAGTTATCATCCGGAAACCATTTTACTATTTGGGTCACCGTGACCTTTGACCTAGTGACCTCAAAATTAATAGGGGTCATCTGCAACTCATGATCAATCTACCCATGAATGAAGTTTCATGATCCTAGGCGTATGCGTTCTTGAGTTATCATTCAAAAACCATTTTACTATTTCGGGTCACCGTGACCTTGACCTTTGACCTAGTGACCTCAAAATCAATAGGGGTCATCTGCGAGTCATGATCAATGTACCTATGAAGTTTCATGATCCTAGGCCCAAGCGTTCTTGAGTTATCGTCTGACAACCACCTGGTGGACGGACCGACAGACCGACCGACCGACATGAGCAAAGCAATATACCCCCTCTTCTTCGAAGGGGGGCATAATAAATGACCACACCACCACACTATACACCCCTCTCCACTGCATCCGCAAGGCGGTGCTCTTGTTTGTTTAGTGATATTGAGTGTGATTTTTTTCCAGAGCTTTGCATATGTATTGTAGCGATATTGATTATGAAATATATATCTTCAGAACCCGGTATACCGTTTTTTGTGAAGTGATATTTGGTTTGAAGTATATATATATATATATATATATATATATATATATATATATATATATATATATATATATATATATATATATATTTATATATATTGTAAAACCTGTATAGCTTGTGTTGTTATATTAATGTGAAGAATAATTTTTCAGAGCCCACGATAGTTTTGGTAGTGATCCCCAAAATGCATGGTGTAAACAAACTAATTAGTGGACCACCATACGATGTTTGTTTTTCTTTTAAAGTAATCACGACCACCAGGTTGCTGGGCAGTTTTCCATTTATGGTTATAGTGTAACATGTTTGATACTTAAATTAATATTTTTCCCAAACATCATGGAACTGACTCATAACATTTTGTCTAATGATATCTTTGCGGATTTCCCAAATGGTTACATACAAATTACAAAAACATTACAAAAACTGCTCATAACATTTTAAAAATTGCGGGATTTTGGTAAATGAAACGTGCCTTCCAAGTCAGCTTGTGATTTTTTTCAATTCATCTTGTGAATATGTTAAACGTATGATAAGTTACAACACGCTGGTATGCATTTTGAAACACAAAAACAATTCAAACCATACGGTTTAATTTAAACATTGGATCTGCAAACATAACGGTTATATAAACGAGTATTTTCGCAAACAGTTAACGGGAACAATAAATGCCGATGTTCATAAACAGTAAATACAAAACCATTCGTCACAACGAAAGGCTGTTAAAAGTTTGAGATTTTATCTGATGTACTGATATTTTCTATCGTGTCCAGAGATCTGATAACATATACTATAAGGCATTCCCTGCTACACCTTCACTGATATAAACCAAGGGATGTTTCACACCATAAACTGGCAATTAACAAAATATGTATGAGCGTGTGCATGCGCGTCAAGAGTCGTCAGACTTATCAAGGACGACACTTTCCGCCTAAACTGGATTTTTGCAAAGAAGAGATTTTCTGTAAACGAAAAATACCATAAAAACGGAAAGTGTCGTCCCTGATTAGCCTCAGCGGACTGCACATGCTAATCTGGGACGACACTTTACGCACATGCATTAAACCCCTTTTTCATAGAACACGGCTCATATAAAGTGTAGCCACACTGGTGGAATTAGAAAAGTGCACCATGCAGGCCGTCGTGATCTGCTCGCGTTCTTGTTTCATTTGCATCACCGATTTCTTGGACCTGTTCATTGATACTACTCGCCACAACCGCAAATTCGTGATGCACAGTTTGCCGGTGCCTCTGTAAGTTGTCCTTCCTGCTGAAACACTTGCCACAGGTCCTACACTGGTACGGTTTCTCCCCCGTGTGCGTCCGGATGTGGAGCGTGAGCCGCTGCTTGTCGTAAAACGCTTTCCGGCAGTAAAGACACACGTGACGCATGAGTCGACCCGTCGCGGAGATTTCCGCTACAAAGAACAAAGCAATTTACACAATCATAGGGACTGGGTGGATAATTAGAAATAATTGTATTAAGCATACAATGGTTTTGATTGATCATTACAAAAATCAGTAAGTCGATGCGTATCGGCTAAATGAAGATATTAGATAGTATTATTAGTTAAAGGGATAACGTACACTTCCATTTTAAGCTTCATTGTCCTCATTATTATGAACCCAAATATACACGCAAACTGGTTTGCATATCTCTCCCACACTAGCAGTTAAACGGTTCAGATCTACTGCAGTATCAGGCCCTATTCGTATGTCAGTATTTGTTTACTTACATATATACCGCATTAAGTTCAATCCCCGTACTAGCATTATTTGCTAGTATTTCTAGCCTGTTGTCATTTCAACTATTGGTATGTGCTACATGCTTAATCGATCTGTTTATATCAAACACAATATCAGGCCCACTGCTAATATCTTCCACTCTATCACACTCTATCAATACAACAAGAGATGTAATTGTCAGAAACACAATGCCCCCTATTACGCCGCTTTAAAATAAAATTTCAATAAATCATTTGGCAGGTTTAGAAAATATCTCCCTTTTAAAGCTTATTACTTCCCTTGTATTGTATTTGTTTGAATATTTACCTTGAATGATGACCTTGACCTTGACATTTCACCCCGAAAAATGTGCAGCTTCATGAGATACACATGCATGCCAAATATCAAGTTGCTATCTTCAATATTGCAAATGTTATGGCCAATGTTAAAGTTTTCTAACGGACGGACGGACAGACAGACGGACAGTTCAACTGCTATATTCCACCCTACCGGGGGCATAAAACGTTAATATATGATACATAATAAGGTTAATTTATTGCAGAATGTTATACAACAATATTACGTATTCCTCTACCAAATTATCACTCCAACTGTCCACATTTACCGAATTGTTAATCCAACTGTTCGTATCTACCAGATTATCAGATCAACTGTTCATATAAACCCACTGATCTGTCCAACTGTTCGTATCTACCAGATTATCAGATCAACTGTTCATATTAACCCACTGATCTGTCCAACTGTTCGTATCTACCAGATTATCAGTTCATCTGTTCATATTAACCCACTTATCTGTCCAGCTGTTCGTATCTACCAGATTATCAGATCAACTGTTCATATTAGCCCACTGATCTGTCCAACTGTTCGTATCTACCAGGTTATCAGATCAACTGTTCATATTAACCCACTGATCTGTCCAACTGTTCGTATCTACCAGATAATCAGTTTAACTGTTCATATTAACCCACTGATCTCTCCAGCTGTTCTTATCTACCAGATTATTAGTTCAACTGTTCATATTAACCCACTGATCTGTCCAGCTGTTCGTATCAACCAGATTATCAGTTCAACTGTTCATATTAACCCACTTATTTGTCCAGCTGTTCGTATCTACCAGATCATCAGTTCAACTGTTCATATTAACCCACTGATCTGTCCAGCTGTTCGTATCTACCAGATTATCAGTTCAACTGTTCGTATTAACCCACTGATCTGCCCAGCTGTTTTTATTTACAAAGTGATCAGTATAACTTGGTGACATCTTCCACGTTATCAGTCCAACTGTTCAAAAATTCCAAATGATCAGTCAAGCTGTTCAAATGATCAATCCAACGGTCCAAATCTACCAATGGGTAAGTCCAAATATTGATGTATACAACGTTGTCGGCCCTGATGTGCATTCCTACCACACGTTTGTCCAATATTTAATACATTCAGAATCTGCAATAGGATTAACAAATTATCAACCTCATTTTCCATATAGTCCCACTGTTGATTCCATGGACTGTTTGAGTCTCTTTGTCCTTATTATTATCAATAACGCTATATCACATGAGCCACGATCTGCAAAAACGGGGCTTAATGCATGTGCGTAAAGTGTCGTCCCAGATTAGCCTGTGACGTCCGCCTACAGTCGATTTTCACGAAAAAAGTGTCTTTAAAATGAAAAATTTCACAAAAAGGAAAGTGTCGTCCCTAATAAGGCCGTGCAGACTTCACAGGCTAATCTGGGACGACACTCTACGTATATGCATTAAGCCCAGTTGTGTAAGAACGCGGTCTGTATGTTTCCACTTGTATGAGGCCGATGGATCATATCTCCAGCATAAACAACCCGCGGGTACGGTTTACATCGGCCATCAGCTGGTACGGTTTACATCGGCCATCCACGGGTACGGTTCACATGGGCATCTTGTCCTTGAGGTGTACAACCATGTGCACCTTCACCGACTCTTTCTGGCTGAACTTCCGGTCACAGACGCTGCACGCATACGGTTTCTCGCCCGTGTGAATCCGCACGTGACGTGTGAGCTTCGCCCTGCTAGGGAATAGTTTGCCGCAAACAGCGCACACGTGACGTGGTTGAACTGAAAGTAATGAGGCAAAAAATAACAAACAGAGTCGTATTTATGACCTTAAGCAACGTGTGGTGGTTTAGTTTAATTTAACCCATTTATGCCTATTGGACTCTCCCATCCTTCTAAATTGGCTCAATTTATTTCCAAAATTAGGGATGTCTAGTATATTTATTTCTATATTTAGAATACTTCTTACAGAAATTCCTTTAAGCAAACAGCGCATACCCTGATGAGACGCTGCGTCGCATAATGCGGCGTCTCATCAGGGTAGGCGTTGTTTGCCAAGGCCTTTTTTCTAGACGCTAGGCATAAATGGGTTAAACATTTTGTTTTGTTTAGTATACATAATATTCAAAGACACGTGTATATAACAAATATACCACCTTTCATTGATCAAAATGTACATGCTGGATTTATAAGAGAAGATAAATCAATATGACTCAGGTAGTTAAAGACGCCATTGCAAGAAGACCATTTAATCGTTTTTTTATACGGTTTTATTTACTTTATAGAAAACGTTGTATACAAAGTGCTGTAATTATCACGTGAACTAATCTCGAACATTTTTCACCACACTTAACACTCACTATAAACCATTCATTTGTGAGAAACATGAAGCGAAACGAATGTATACACGTTTGATAATTTGTGTCGTGTTCTGATAAAATTGGGCTTAATGCATGTGCGTAAAGTGTCGTCCCAGATTAGCACGTGCAGTCCGCACACGCTAATCAGGGACGACACTTTCCGCTTTTATGGTACCGGGTATTTTTAGTTTCAAGGAAGTCCCTCCTTACCGAAAATCAAGTGTATGCGGAAAGTGTCGTCCCTGATTTGCCTGTGCGGACTGCACAGACTAATCTAGGACGACACTTGACGCACATGCATAAAGCCCAGAACGCGACTCATTTAATTAATAGTGAAAGTTACAAACATATTACATACTCGGCATTGCTAAACGCATTATAAGAACTATAAACTTAACATTATATATTTCAGTATAAATAAGATGGAGTGTCGTGATTTCTCTGTCAAGTTTCGATCCAGTTAGTACATATGAAAATGTTAACTAGATGAAATACTCAAAGTAAAAACTGATGAATCATTATCATTATGCTAGAGCATAGTGTGAGTTTTTATTCTATCTCTGAGATTTCTTCAACATGTACGAATGATATCAATTTATTACATGTAATGAACATTATTTAACTGCATGATACTCATTTTACAAACCAACTATCCAGTTTGCGTGAGTGGTATTTTATATTCTTGAGCAAATCGAGTCAATGTTAAATACTGAACTTCACCAACACACACACGCGATCTGTTCCGTCAACTATAACGATCAGAAAATTGACTGCTATGAGATAATATGATCACTTGTTTTAACAACGTATACACGGTCAAGTTTGGGAGATTTACGGTGGTGCTAAAAAAACTTAAAGCTAACAATTTCATGTTCCAATTTCAGGCAAATCGCAATCAATAAAGTCGTGAAATTTAAATAATCGTTCAACGGGAGCCTTTTCAAAGCAGTTTTTGCAACAAGAATTGAACCGTTGTTAAGTCCGTTTTGTAATAGAAAGCTTAGCCAAGTCCGTTTTGTAAAAGGAAGCTTAGTGAAGTCCTTCTTAAAACAAGAAGTTCTGCCAAGTCTGTTTTGCAACAGGAAACTTAACGCCAAGTCCGTTTTTGCCAGGGTACTACTGTGCGGATTGCACAGGCTAATCTTGGACGACACTTTCCGCACATGCATTAGGCCCAGTTTTCTCAGAACACGACTGAAATATGAAACTACAAACTTCTACTGTGATCACTTTAAATGAGTCAACATGTGAGATCTACACGCAGAGTTCTGGTTGAACCGTTTGCTGCAGTAGCGACACTGGTAAGGTTTCTCCCCCGTGTGGATCCTTATGTGTCGTTTTAACGTCCCCTTGTCGTAAAACTCCTTACAGCAAACAGGGCACGTTTTGTCATCAGTGTCTGAAACAGACGACATATGATAATTGGATAAATATGAATCAGGAAATAATGTATGTTGTGTGTAACACTTGCAAATGCCATTGCTAAACTTTGTACACAATAACAACAAATACAATTCCACACGTTCATATGTAGTTTTTCCCGAAGTACGCTTGCTATGCAATGCAGGAGTCATTCCGGATTGTATTTAAACTTTTGTCATATTAACGATTTACACATGTTTCACACCATTGGTTTAGATAACGACAAGAATGTTTAAAAAGGCTATATAAATGAAATTTATTTGGAATCATAGAACAGAACGGCAAAACATGCTGCAAAAAATCATACGTTTTAACGAGAAAAAGTTACAGGAAATAACACCAACACCAGTTCGACATTATTATAATAATATTACATGAATACGCATACAGTATAAGGGACAGTTGCTAAGTAGTTTTTTATCCCACAATTCACAATGATTAAATTTCGTGCAATAGTAAGTAAACTGAAGTTATTTTAAACGTGTTGATTACAATAAGGTATAACATACTATTAATACTATTACGTATTTGTTTAAATACAAACATTCTAGGGCTGTAGGCTTCTATAGTCAATATGCCCAATCCGATGTCAAGAATGTGATTAATTCTGTCAGAATTTAGTTATAACCTATTTATTTTAGCTCGATTGCATTGAAAGCCCTAGGCTTATTGAAACGCTCTCGGGTCTGTTTCCTGGGACTACAACCAGTGCTTTGTTTCTGTTTCCTGGGACTACAACCAGTACTTTGTTTCTGTTACCTGGGACTACAACCAGTACTTTGTTTCTGTTTCCTGGGACTACAACCAGTACTTTGTTTCTGTTTCCTGGGACTACAACCAGTACTTTGTTTCTGTTACCTGG
Source organism: Dreissena polymorpha (assembly GCF_020536995.1). NCBI lineage: Eukaryota > Metazoa > Mollusca > Bivalvia > Myida > Dreissenidae > Dreissena > Dreissena polymorpha. The sequence goes on from NC_068355.1 coordinate 201,797,764, forward strand.
GACTACAACCAGTACTTTGTTTCTTTGAGTATGATTGAAGGAATGCCCCCAGTGGGATTCGAGCCGTTACCTCCCCGTATCCACATGTCAGTCTCGCCGTGACCATTGAGCTTCCGATGCAGGCAGTGTGTGCAACACTTCATGTCAACTGACTGACATGCGCTGAACGTTATTTAAATATTTCTGGTTGAAGTAACAATCTACACACGTTGCATGGTGTTAATACCAGAATTGCGAGCAGTGCGACCGTGACTTTTGAGCTAAAGAACTTCTAAGACTCGCACGCAACACGTCGTTACTTAATAGCTTACATTTGTGGCAAGTTCAAAATTGTCATATTAATGATGAAGTTACATTCTGAACAATATGTATACGTCCATGTCTACGTCCATATTGGTCGTAATGTGTAAAAACTTGTCACCTTGAGCTGCGTACATAGGTCATTCACAGCGTGGAGACGATGTGTGCTTTTGAACGGCGTGCTCTTTGAACATTAAGTAATGATCAATGAAGACATTCAAGACAATCTGTATAACGCCACATCTGACATTTGACCTCGAATTTTGATTTCTACCGAACACGTCGCCTACATACGAATTACATAATAATGTGACATTGTTTTAATTTGATAACGATGACTGAAAAGGCGAGAGTCCGGGCAAGCTCAAACTGAATCACGCACATAAAACGAACCAACATTGTGACACATATTGTGCTGACAGAAAGTTGGCTCGACAAATGATAGAGGAAAATTTAATTTAAAGGTAGACGAAAAAATATACATATTCATTTTGCTTGTGCATATTTAAGACACATATGTTCGTTTCTTATATAAGTAACAACATCGGTTAAATGCCAGTTTCAATTCTCCATCGAATTCTACCCCCGGCACATTTCATTTCTTTCAATTATCGATCGTGTGACCAAAAGGGCTCTGTTGTCGTTGAAGAAGTAGTCACACACCATTGTTTAACTTATTCCTTCATTCGATTACAAATTCATACACGCCATAATGTTATAGGTTCATGGACACGTCAATAATGACGACGTCTCCTATAGACGTTTGCGTTTTATACGCTTGTTACACACCACTGTTTACGGCCAATATATTTTAACTGTAGAAACTTACATAACCGTGTTTACTACTTCATTTGAATTGGTTTCGGTTAATATCGTTTGACAATAATTCTAATATATGCATTACTAGTCTTTAGGACTACTGTTTATTCTCAAGAAAACTGCTTATAGCAAGGGGACCGTTTCAGTAAACACCGTAGTACACATTTACGATTCGATACATTTTTCGAAGATACATAATTGTTAAAGACCATATCATATGATTATAAATTTTCAATACTTAATTATGACATTGGCATCTCAAGCGCCGTATATATTTGACGAGCATGGCGAGCTAGTTCGTCTACTTATTAAGATTACAAAATTCTCTCGTAAGTTTAAATTGTCGTGAGATCGATTATGAAACGGCCCCCTTGTCTGACAACTTGTCCTTCATGTGGACAGCCATGTGCACTTTCAGATAATCCTTCTGTTTGAACTTGCGGCCACACACGCTGCAACCGTACGGTTTCTCGCCCGAATGCACGGTCGAGTGACGCTCCAGTTTCGTCCTGCATGGGAACACTTTCCCGCACACGCTGCCTGAATGGTAATAGGTGGACTGAATCACCGCTGTAAGTAGGAAACATATATATGAGACAAAAGTATCTCTTTTCCATGACATGTTTTTCTAACAGTTTATTGCCATCTATTGAGTCGCATTCTATGAAAACTGGTCTCAAAGCATGGGCGTAAAGTTTCGTCCCATATTAGTCATGTTGTCCTAGCAGGCTAAACAAGGACGACACTTTCCGCTGTTATGGAAATTTTCGTTAAAAGAAAGTCTCATCTAATAGAAAATCCGGTTACGGCGGAAAGAGCCGTCCCTGATTAGCCCGTGCGACTGCACTGGCTTATCTGGGACGACACGTTATGCACATGCATTGAGACCAGTGTCCCCAAAACGAATCTCAATTTATATGTGTCAGCATGTGCGTTTTGCACGCCGTTTTCTGGTTAAACCGCTTGCCACAATAATTGCACTCGTAAGGCTTCTCTCCTGTGTGGATCCTCATATGTCGATTTAAGGTCGATGTGTCGTAGAACTCTTTACAGCAAACATAGCACATCTTTCCTTGGACACCTGAAAACAATAATCAAGATCGATAAAATTAACGTGTTCTTGCAATCGATTAAGTTGATTTGTATTTATATTTTTAAATTACTAATCATGTTAAATGCTATGTTATTATACCTCTCTACGTGGCAGAAAATAATATGTATATATACGTATGAAAACTATGTACCGTTGTATTTGTCGGAATAAAATGTATGTCTGTCTAATTGCTGGATATAATTGCAACAAGAGGGTTATGATGACTAGAGCGCTGCTGAGTCCAAGATACATATATGTGTCTTGTTCTGAGAAAACTGGGCATAATGCATGTGCGTAAAGTGTCGTCCCAGATTAGCCTGTGCAGTCCGCACAGGCTAATCAGGGACAACACTTTCCGCTTAACTAGATTTTCGGTAAAAAGGGACGTCTTTTAAACGAAAAATACCATGAAAGCGGAAAGTGTCGCCCCTGATTAATCTGGGACGACACTTTACGCACATGCATTTTGCCCAATGTTCACAGAACAAGACACATTTTGTCAAAGAATTTAACTGGTGACATAGTTTTTCCAACACTTGGCCAATATTTAAACGTGGCCTTAATATTGTTAAGGCAAACATTCTGACTGTCCTTCTAGAGTAGAAATATACTTGACCTTGTTATCGATTTTTTGACGCACATTCAAACCGACTTTGGGTATTGTCAAAATAAGCGGTCTGACAACAGTTCATCAGGATTGAGTAATACGTGTGACTTTTAGAGTGGTAACAAGCTTGTCCTTAGAAGATAAGACTTGGTGACCTAGTTTTTTACGTTTGTGATTCAGATTCGAACTTGGTCTATATATTGTCAAGATAAGATAAAGTAAAACATTCTGTACAAGTTTTATCAAGAACATAAATATGTCCTAAAGAGTGGTCACAAGGCTTTCTCAGTTTTGAGTCGATACCTGGTTTTTTGACCAACGTGACCCGGATTCGAACGCGGCCAAGATATATCCAAGATTTACATTCTGACCAAGGATAGACTAATAAATATTGCCCCTAGAGTGGTAACAATTATTTTTTTTATAAGATTTGACCTACGTTGTGAATGGACGTGACCCGGGTTCGAACCTATCCTAGATATTGTAAAGATGAATATTGTGACCAAGTTTCATAAAAGTCTGACGCAAATTCTTGTGGATTTTCCCATCCTTCTAAATTGGATCAATTTATTTCCATTATTATGGATGTCTAGTATATTTATTTCTATATTTAGAATATTTCTTACAAAAATTTCTTTAAGCAAACAGCGCAGACCCTGATGTGACGCCGCATCATGCGGCGTCTCGTCTGGGTCTACGCTGTTTGCCAAGGCCTTTTTTCTAGACGCAGGGTATAAATGGGTAAATGAGCTGAAAGTGACGAGAAACGACTTGCGACGCGTACGCCGAACATGGAGGGACCGTAATGCCTCACGATAACACTCAATGCTCAGGTGATGTTAAACCTGTTAAATTGATTGGGAACGAAACAAGAACAATAAGCAGAGGATATTTGCTGGATTTGGTAGAATATCGATTTTAATTCACGAGTGATCATTGAAATAATATCGATATTCCACCAAAGTTTCTTGTTATTTTATGCTTATTAATGAATATTTTTTTGTATTTTTGCTGAAATAATGACGCCGTAACGTCATGAAAGCGACGTCATTTCACAGTATAACAGTGAACATTATCAATAATTTTCACTGTTAATTTTCACTGATATTTCTCTATAACCAACGGAAAGCATACAATCAATGGTGATCACTCATAAAAGCCCTTGTTTAAGGAGCGTCTAGTCCCTCCATTGGTTTTCCACATTGGAACATTTTACTGGTCAACAAATACATATCTTATCCTTATATACCTTTAAATGGGAAATCTCTGCTATTTATCAGCTGATAAGGGTCCGCAGCGCTTTGGCCACAATAGGATGGGGGTCAAATAAAGAGGATTAAACAAGGGCTGTTTGTAAAACATGCATGCCCCCCTATATGGGCTATAAATTGTAGTAGCAGCCATTGTGTGAATACGTTTTTTGTCACTGTGAACGGTGGTGGTGGTGGTGGTGGAAGTGGTGGTGGAAGTAGTGGTGGAAGTAGTAGTAGTAGTAGTAGTAGTAGTAGTAGTAGTAGTAGTAGTAGTAGTAGTAGTAGTAGTAGTAGTAGTGTAGTAGTGTAGTAGTAGAAGTGTAGTAGTAGTAGTAGTAGTGTAGTAGTAGTAGTAGTAGTAGTAGTAGTAGTAGTAGTAGTAGTAGTAGTAGTAGTAGTAGTAGTAGTAGTAGTAGCAGTAGTAGTAGTAGTAGCATTAGAAGAAGTAATAGTAGTAGTAGCAGTAGCAGGAGTAGAGTAGTAGTAGTAGTAGTAGTAGTAGTAGTAGTAGTAGTAGTAGTAGTAGTAGTAGTAGAGTAGTAGTAGTAGTAGTAGTAGTAGTAGTAGTAGTAGTAGTAGTAGTAGTAGTAGTAGCAGTAGTAGAAGAAGTAGTAGTAGTAGTAGTAGTAGTAGTAGTAGTAGTAGTAGCAGCAGCAGCAGTGGCAGCAGCAGCAGCAGCAGCAGTAGTAGTAGTAGTAGTAGTATTCATTACAAAAATGCAGTTAGCCTTACATTTGGTAAAATTTAAATATATTACAAGGGAGGCAAATGCAGTAACAATAAATTTAAACTTCTTGCATTTGTTTCCCCTGTATATAACAAAGATATAATTGTGTATTACCTCCCCTGTCCTGATTATATTTATATTAATCAACAAAATTAAACATTAACACAATATTTATTATACAAAATATACAAAAAATCTCATATTCTGATAATATTTTTACTGATCCACTGTATTTTACTAAAAGGATGATGTTTCATTGGACTGATAATTATAGATTTAGGATTACAGACCAGTTGCTTCAGTAATATTGTTCAAAGTGTGCCCTGTTGGCCGCGTATGCATTCTTGAGTTATCATTCAAAAACCATTTTACTATTTCGAGTCACCGTGACCTTGACCTTTGACCTAGTGACCTCTAAATCAATAGAGGTCATATGCGAGTCATGATCAATGTACCTATGAAGTTTCATGATCCTAGGTCCAAGCGTTCTTGAGTTATCGTATGACAACCACCTGGTGGACGGACGGACGGACCGACATGAGCAAAGCAATATACCCCCTCTTCTTCGAAGGGGGGCATAAGTAGACATGACATAAATATACTGAGACTATTTTAAACGGCGTAAACGATTCTATGGTTTAAAAAAAGGATTTTCAAAACAACAAACTATATGTTCTTAACAATGCCATATTATATGCATAAGACAAAATATAGCATTGCAATATGAATTACTCATTACAAAAAAAAAATATTCAAATAAACATAGAAACACGAAACGAAATCACCTACAATTAAAGCGAGGAAAAAACTTTGACGTTAAAGATTTAATTTGTAAAGTCATGGCAAACGTTCAATGCTGTGCATAAGGCGTGGTCATTTTTGCGTCACATCAACATGGGTCAGCATATGCACTTTCAAGTTCCCTTTTTGTGTGAAGCGCTTTACACACAGTCTGCACTCGTATGGCCGTTCGCCCGTGTGTATCCTCTTGTGTCGGTGCAGTAAGGCCGGTCGAGAGAAATTCTTCCCACAGATATTGCACAAGTTACCTGAAAAATAACAACATAATTGGAAACTGTGTTTCTTAGTTATTGAGATGACGCCATTTTTTTTTATAGAATCCATTTTTTTCTATTTTTAAATAAGTATCGGTAATCTCCTCGTGAGGACAACCTAACCAATCAAAAGCAAGGTCTCAAAACTCAAAATACGTGTATATAAGCGTGCCATTTCATTGAATCTTCTCAAGTACTTCGCGAGTGATTGATCGGAAGCGGTCTTTCTACTTTAGTAAGGATGTCATTTGACCGTAATTACCCTATTCACAATCGAATGCACTTAATCGATACAAGGAAAGTTAAGAGTTGCATTACAAGATTTAATTCGTAAATTAGCAGAAACCAATTTTCTGTGTTAACAAATGCCAATATTGATCCCACCCAACACATACAAAATCTCAGGTAAAGTAAGTTAAGTATAATATACATATGCATTAAGTTCAAATACAATGCACAGCCCAATTCGTTCTCGATCTTTTTTTAATAATGAGAATCCATGTCTGACACCGGCCAACCCCGCCCCAACATATTTAGAAACAGTGAACACGATGATATATTCCCAAGTGGGACAGAAAAAAAACGCCATGCATCATGTACCAGTGAACGGATATCAACATTATTTCATAAAGACATATGCCATTTTGATTGGCAGATATATTTTATGGGTAAATGGTTATTTTTTAACCCATCGAACCCTGTGTTGAACTCAAGTCTAGTTTCTATATGAATTGTATGTTACCGAGACGAGTTTACAATTTAATATGCTTTCCAACAGTAAACTTTCAGCTTTATATTAACCCGTTTATGCCTAGTGGACTCTCCCATCCTTCTAAATTGGATCAATTTATTTCCAAAATTAGGGTTGTCTAGTATATTTATTTATATATTTATAATATTTCCTACAGAAATTCATTTAAGCAAACGGCGCAGACCCTGATGAGACGCCGCATCATGCGGCGTCTCATCTGGGTCTACGCTGTTTGCCAAGGCCTTTTTTTTCTAGACGCTAGGCATAAATGGGTTGACTTAAAAACGAAACTATTTTCAGCCCAGATAACTTTGTCACTCACTGTTTTGATATTCACAGTCGTACCGTGTTTACATTTTACAAGAAAGACATCTCCAAATGTTCTGAATAAGTGATTGAACAATTTAATAGTGAACTGCGCCAATTAAATATTGCATATTTATTATTGAAAATAAACGCATGTATCCATACATCTCAATAGGTTGCACATGGCTATGCAAGAACATATCAATTAACATATTTAAATCGTAACACAAGTTATTTAAATATAGTTATTGGCTGGAAACGCCTATATCATGAAGATTTTAATTGAAAAGGCTAATCATGTGTATTTACAGTTTTTACAAAAAACAACCGAGCATAAACATATAGACAAACGTATTGTAATCGTAAATAAAGTTATTCGAATATAGTTATTGGCCAGGAACGACTATATAAGGACAAATGTTTCTTAAAATGGCTGATCATGGGTATTATATTTTACAAATAAATGTTCATCAACATTTACAACTCCAAACAAAAGTTATTCGAATATAGCCTCTGGCTAGATACGACTTTCTTATGATACATTGGTTAATACAATTTTTTTGTTTGTTCACATTTTAATTTGTTAGTATATTTTTAGTTACTTTTACAATGCGTTGACATTATTTGATATATTACAAGTGCATGTTTTGTTATACAGGAGGTCGATACAATCCATGCATACAAGTATATATTACAGGTGCATGCTTTGTGATACAGGAGGTCGATACAATCCATTATTTGCTATATTACAAGTGCATGTTTTTTGTTATACAGAAGGTCGATACAATCCATGTTATACAGGAGGTCGATACAAACCATGTTATACAGGAGGTCGATACAATCCATGTTATACAGGAGGTCGATACAATCCATGTAATACAGGAGGTCGATACAATCCATGTAATACAGGAGGTCGATACAATCCATGCATACAAGTGCACAGATACATACACACATTTCACACGCACAGGAACAAACACAAATAATATGCTATAAAACAAACAAAAATTTTAAGTTCAGAATAATCTTGATGCATTTTACTTAAAATGGCTAATCATGTGTATCTTCATGTTTCCCTTTTGGTTGAAGCCTCGCTGACAGACGTTACACGTGAACGGTTTCTCGCCCGTGTGGATCAACATGTGACGCCTCAACTTGGCCTTGCTCACGAACAACTTGCCGCAGTGCGCACAGGCGCCTGAAAAAATACCATGGCTCCTCAGTACAGACGCAAAATACATAAATACAAACATATAGCGTTTGTAGGTAAGCCCTTTACCAGAAAAACTGTGCTTAAAGCGAGTATGCACGATTTTGTCAAATATTTATGAATTAATATAAAATGTGTAAACAACTTATTATACATACATTTCAATATAAATTAAAATAAAAGTTAAGAAGAACAAGTGTCGAAAATGCGAAATAAGCCAGATATTTAACTATGAAATCGAAAATGCCTGTACAGTCGAGATCGCCATGTACGATGTAAATCTAAATTTAGCTTTAAAGATCATTTTAATTTCCTGCGACGATATTTATTCATACGACACACGAACACTTACTCCGATCCAAATACAAAAGACGAATGCTTCGGTTAATGTAGCAAAATATGTACGAAATATCTTCGTCACAATCGGCTCGGGGCGCTAATTTGTCTTTGCTGCATTTTATATAATTCGTCTTCAATGTATAATTTTTCTTGCCTATTTTGTATTATTGTAACATATTTTTATCAATATATTACAATTTAACACATTTGAATAATATGAATGACATAACGTAGCAACAGCAAATACAAAACCTAGGAATACACTATCTGTGTGATCACGTACATAACCGGATGAAATCGTAGCATGTGCTGAAATTATGCAATATTTAATGTGTTTTAAGTAAGCTGGTGTTTGGAACATGGAATCTATTAAAGAGCCTTGATAGAAATTAAAACATGAGGGCCAAAAGCTTTATGGCGCTCGCATAAGACCCAAAGGAACTAAACTGAACAAGTAGTATTCCAAATGTTTTTCAATATACATTGTGACCTAGTGTTCGATCACACGTGAACCAGTTTCGACATCACTCGAGAAACACTCAACGGTATAAATGATTTTACAATTTATGTGGTCTCAAAGTGTTCAAAACGTGTTGACCTATTAGCATACTTATCAATGTGATCCTGTTTCGAACTCGGTCGATATATCATTGGGACAAATGTTCTCAGTAAGTTTCATGAAGATTTAGCTGTTCAAGCGGCCGCTAGAGTGTTCACAAGGCAACAATTAACGACGGACACAAGGCGGTCACAAAAGCTCACTCTATCAGCGCAAAACATTCTAGGCAAACACAATTCAATATTTGCACATGTTCAATCAACAAAAGTCTTTACATGTAAATGAGAGATGTCGCAGAAATAAATGTAACAAACAATCGAAGAAACGAAAGAACATAAATAAAAGGAAAAAATTAACACACGAAAATATGGACACAGTTTTCATTCACAACTTGTTATAATTATCTGAAGAAAGTAGATCATTAAAAGGCAAAACTGTGATAAAAGTACTAAATTGAAAATTCAAAAGCACGATTGGGTTACACATAATTCAATTTATTTTAAGAAACAATGATTTTACAAACATCGTGATATTCTTAAGTCTACTTAAATTTGCATGTTCACAAGACTTTCACATCGTGCCTGTTTTCCTTTACTCAACAACTGTACATGCGATGTGTCCAATAACAATGCCTACTTAAGCTAATATCTTTATTGGGGTTTGGGGCGATTGCGGCGTCAAGCATGTCGCGAACGGTCAATAACTTAAGTTTTCAATAACAAAGTTTGAATCAGCTTTAATATCATACGGTTGCATAGAGGCCTAGCAATGGACTGTTTGGTTGCATAGAGGCCTAGCAATGGTTGCATAGAGGCCTAGCAATGGACTGTTTTGGGCGCTAGTTGGGCCAAGTCCAGTGTAACTTAAAATAGCACAACAGTTTCAACTCAGTAACTTGGGTTTGGACGATGCCATTGTAATGAAAAAGTGTGTTAGTATGTTACATGGCTTTGTATTGCATTTGGGGCTTGTCGGGTCAAGGTCAATGATACTGAAACTAAACATAGAAAAACGGCAAACAAGTGGTTGCCGGTCAAAAAGTTCAATTTTTATATTTCTCTTTTATCTATTGATCTGAAACATTGATCCGACGATTATGTGTCTAGCTTTCTCATTAAGACCATATGTTTTTAATTTCGCTAAAATTTTCAATACGTTATATTGTTTTAAAGAAACTTATAAGGACGAGAAAGAATACTTTGAGACAACTGTTTTATTAACTGTATTTTTTAATTCAGTCTTCGTGTCTACGATTATACTGCAGACAAAAAGTTAAAAAGAGGAGTTAAATGTAAAACACATCTCCGTGAAAATTCCGATTAGACACACAACAAATTTCGAAAGATCTCCCACTTTGAGATAACTGTTTTAGTAACAGCATCTTATTTAAAAATCAGCACTCGTTTCTACGTGTATACAGCGGACACAAAATTAAAAAAGGCGTTTAATAGTAATCCCACCTCTATGGGAATTACGTTCAGACACGATCACCATTTTTGCAAGGCCTGAACACAGCTTCAAAGACTCGTCGAAAACCGAGACGCCTGAAAGAAGCTGGTAAGCGACCTAGACGGGACGATAGGCGAAGATGAGACGATCACCGCTCACGCTTGATCATGTTTAATGTACATTACATCTCCAAAGAATACCAGATTCAGACCAGATCACCATTGTGGCAGATCTCCCTTTCTTGTGCAGACATAAAAATAAAAAAATAAAAAGCATTAACTGTTAATCACATCTCCAAGATTACCAAGTTCAGACGCGATTACCATTTCGGTAGATTTTCCTTTCTTGTGTAGACACAAAAATATAAAAAAGACGTTTAATATTAATCACATCTCCATAAAATAAGTTCATACACGATCACCATTTCGGCAGATCTCCCTTTCGCACATGGGTGATCAGATGGTTCTTCAAGTGTCCGGGTTGTATGAAAGTCTTGTGACACAGGTCGCACTCGTGAGGTCTCTCTCCCGTGTGGATCCGCCTGTGTCTATCCAGCAGAACGCGGCCTGCGAACACCTTCTCACAAAACTCGCACTGATGTACATGTAGCTTGGATTTGGATATACCCGCGTTCATTTGTGCCATCGCGTCTGTAATAGGAGAAACAAACGTGGTTAGATAAACAAACGCGAATGTTGATGATGATGCTATTGCCAACAGCTGAGAATTGAAACAATTTGTCCGTTTGGCCACTGCTAGTAAGGCACATATAAGTTAAATAATATGCATTTTTTTAAAGCAATAACTGATGCCCATGTTCAGAGTAAGTGAAGTTTACAATACACAATAGTAACGGCTAAGATGTGAGATAAGCAAAAAGTGCATGTGTATCGAAGAATACCAACAATTCAATATCTATTCTTTATTACAGTTGCATTACTAACATCATAACATCTAATAGCATGTTCAGTTTGAACAAACAATCGTGATATAAAGTATGTCCTTTATGTAACAGAACATATCAGAACTAGCGTGATTAGTTTGAAAATACAATCGTGATATAAAGTATTTACAAAAAATATCAGCACTATTGGGATCAGTTTGAACAAACAATCGTGATATAAAGTAAGTCCGTTATTTAACAGAGCGTATCAGAACAAGCGTGTTCCGTTGGAAAAAAACAATCATGATTTAAAGTATGTCCTTTATCTAACAGAACATATCAGAACTAGCGTGTTCAATTGAACAAACAATCTTGATTTAAAGTATGTCCTTTATTTAACTGAACATATCAGAACTAGCGTGTTCAGTTTGAACAAACAATCGTGATATAAAGTAAGTCCTTTATTTAACAGAACATATCAGAACTAGCGTGTCCAGTTTGAACAAACAATAATGATTTAAGTATGTCCTATACTTAACAGAACATATCAGAAATAGCGTGTTCAGTTTGAACAAACAATCGTGATATAAAGTAAGTCCTTTATTTAAGTTCAGTTTGAACAAACATTCGTGATATAAGGTAAGTCTCTTATTTAACAAAACATATCAGAACAATCGTGTTCCGTTGAACAAACAATCATGATTTAAAGTATGTCCTTTATTTAACAGAACATATAAAAAATAGCGTGTTCAGTTGAACAAACAATAATGATTTCATGTATGTCCTTTATTAAACAGAACGTAGCAGAACTAGCGTGTTCAGTTTGAACAAACAATCGTGATATAAAGCATGTCCTTTATTTAACAGAACATATTAGAACTAGCGTGTTTAATTTTAACAAACAATCGTGATATAAAGTATGTCCTTTATTTAACAGAACATGTACAGAACTAGCGTATTCAGTTGGAACAAACAATCGTGATATAAAATAAGTCCATTATTTAACAGAACATATCAGAACAAGCGTGTTCCGTTGAACAAACAATCGTGATTTAAAGTATGCCCTATATTTAACAGAACATATCAGAACTAGCGTGTTCAGTTGAACAAACAATCATGATTTAAAGTATGTCCTTTATTTAATGAACATATCATAACTAGCGTGTTCAATTTGAACAAACAATCATGATATAAAGTAAGTCCTATATTTAACAGAACATATCAGAACAAGCGTGTTCCGTTGAACAAACAATCGTGATATAAAGTATGCATTATACTTAACAGAACATATCAGAACTAGCGTGTTCACTTTGAACAAACAATCGTGATATAAGGTATGACCTTAATTTAACAGAACATATCAGAACTAGCGTGTTCAGTTTGAACAAACAATCATGATTTAAAGTATGACCTTGACTTAACATATCAGAACAAACAGTTTTTTAAGACTTAAACATATGTACATCGTCTTTAATGCATACAATTTTAAAGTAATTTCCTTTTGACACATTCAATATGGAAACAAAACACGCGTATCAATAACACATATTTGAACAGGAGTTTGTTATTGTTATCTTTAATCGTTGAAAAAAACGCATGACTGTGCCACTCATTGACAGTAATGTGAAGACATTAAATAGCTCTAAATAAAACACGAAACACTACAAAAGGCAAACGATATCTTAATTCTCTAAGAGCATTGCTTAAATCTTTCCCAAATTGATTAATCGCCTCTGACATTTGATACAAAGTTATTGTCGCTACAGTATATTTGCACTTGTATGCAGCGAATCAAATAAGCGAACTCGTGAATGAAGCAAACCATTCACTTACGTCGACACGGCATGAAAATCAAAGAAGTATCACCAACGGTGTCAATGACCAGAGATGCTTAACCCATTTATGCCTAGCGTCTAGAGAAAAGGCCTTGGCAAATAGCGTAGACCCGGATGAGACGCCGCATGATGCGGCGTCTCATCAGGGTCTCCGCTGTTTGCTTAAAGGAATTTCTGTAAAAAATATTATAAATATAGAAATAAATATACTAGACATCCCTTATTTTGGAAATAAATTGATCCAATTTAGAGGGATGGGAGAGTCCACTAGGCATAAATGGGTTAAAAAAGACCAAAAACGTAAAATCCATAAATCGTTTGCGCAAACCGCGAAGCTTTAAACAACTAAAATGTACAAAGCAAAATAAGCAGATGACGGAACTTAATTCTTAAGTTATTCAACAAATAACATTTGTATCACAACTTGTGGAATTTAAATGATTTTCAATGCTCCAATAGTGTTTTTTTCCTTATTCATTAGTTGATCTGATCTTGTGACCGATGGAAACCTTACGAAACATCCTTTTTGAATGAAAAGCAAATGTCAATTTATGATAAAGGTAGCCAACAAAAAATCGCTCGGCGAACTGCCGTGATATAACTACTGGCCCATCAGTTGAACAGTGAATATGGCCATTTTTAAGTTCGCATATTATCATGTGACCGCAGAGCTGAATGGTCGCCATTTTTTAATTTACATCTTATAATAAGAACGCAGAGCTGAAAGTTGCCAATTTTCTGTTCACATCTTAGACTTTGAACGCAGATGCTTTACAAGGGAACGTGTGACATTTTTTCAGTTCACATCTTATCGTGTGAACGCATGTGCTTCACAAGATGTCCCTTCTGTATGAAACGCTTCCCGCAAATAGGACAACAATACGGACGCTCGCCTGTGTGAATCCGCGTGTGAATCGTGAGATGAGCGTTGCTAGGAAACCGCTTGTTGCAGAGTCGGCACGTGTGTATGGGGCCACCTGTTCATGAAACAGAATATAAATTGATGTGTTAACAATAAAGAGTAAACCCTTCATAAAACAAAACACTGATAATCCCAAGCGCCCCGGGGCCTATGATTTCGAAATTCAAGCGCCCCGGCAAGGGACCATAAATGGCCTTTGGAAAGCACTGAATTATTACAGCTTATGTAAAATGTACAAACCATGTTACCTCTTAAAACAATGCATGTCACCAAACTACGTATATACATATCATTTAATAACAAGTGTTTTAAGCGGCATCAATTGAAGCATTAGTGGCACGAATTTACACAAAATTCATTGTTCGAAGTTCTTTATAAGTAATGCTCCATTACCCTCAACAAACACATAAAAACATGATTTAACAGGTGTATAGCTGATGTTTTTTTCTTTTCATTACATTTAAAGGGCTTTGTTCACAGATTGTTGAAACAACAATTTTTCATCTTTTCGTCACTGATTTGAACAAGAGGACCACGGTGGCCCTGGTCTCTCAACTGAGAAGTATTAACGTCAAGCAAGGGTTGTTAACGTTGTTTTGTGAAAATAAAGGGTTGGTTGTTTCGGCAGATATATATACATATATGCTTAATTAGTAGTTTTGTGTGTATGAGTGTGTGTGTGTTTATGTTTTTCTTTTAGACATGTGTTATCTATAGCGACAAAACTATATATAATTTCTATAAAAGTAATTTAATAATGAGCACCAGCAAAAGAAAATGACAGTCCTTTTTTTTCAAAAAATTGAAGTCCGGTTTTGAGAGCACGAGGTAAGCTTCTCAGCATCTTAGGATGTGTACGGTATTACAAGCTTACAATTGTTTTAACACCAATAAAATAAACCCGTTTATCACATATCTTTGATAATCACGCACAACCTACTGAATAACTTCATATGTTCTCATCAATAAACTATATGCATATGTTTTTTCCATCTGTAATTCATCTTGTCATTTGTGTCCCTCTGACATCAAAGGTCTTCCATGTGAGTCCCCAGTTAATTGGGGCCTATTCTTTGTATATTAAGATGTTAGCCTGTTACACAATCATCACCTGGTCATTTAAGAAGGCATCAATCAATACTATTGTACTGCAACTATGCAAGAACAGGTATAGATGAGTTTGATTGAGGATAGAAAAGGTGTATGAAAGGTTAAGTAAGATTCATATGTAAAATTCCCTATTGCTTTACTGGTTTTATCACTATGTGATTTTGATATAAAATAATGGCAATAATTTGAGTAATGCAATATATTTAGATATTCGTGTTGTTATTTTTTTATTACCAATATGCTCATTTTATAAATCATCAAAGATATCATTATAACAAATGTTCTGACCAAGATTCATAAAGATTGGACTATAAGTGTGACGTATAGAGTATTAACAAGGTTTTTAATACTTTAGCCATTTAAGCAAAACTGCACCGCTCCCTATCGGCACTCCTTTTCAACAAACCGAGACAATTGTCGAATTCAGCTGCGATATGATTGTGCCAAATGGTATGACAAAGGTTCATGAGGATTGGACAATACATGTCACGTATGGAGTGTAAACAAGGTTTAACTATAGCCATTCAAGCAATACTGCCCCGCCACCTGGCGACCATGTTTTTCATCAAACAAGGTTCATTGAAGAATAGAGCTGGATATCATTGAGACAAATGGTAAGGCAAAGGTTAATGACGATTCGACAATAAATTTGACTTCAACTGGTTTTACTATAGCCACTTAAGCAAAACTGCGCTGCCCCCCTGGCGCCATGTTATCCAACGAACCGGAACGATTGTCGAACTCAGCTTAGGTATCATTGAGAAAAATGTTAGGACAAAGTTTCATGAACAATGGACCATAAATCAGACTTATAGATTGTTAACAAGCTTTTTGTTGAATTTGACCTGGTGACCTAGTTTTTGAACTCACGTGACCAAGTTTCGAACTCAACCTGTGCACCAAGATATCATTGGGACAAATAGTCTGACCATATTTCATGAAGATCGGACAATACACGTGGCCTTTAGAGCGTTTAAAAAGGCAAATGTTGACGACGGATAAATGGTGATCACAGAAGCTCACCATTTGCACATTGAGCTCAGGTGAGCTAAAAATAAAAGAAAGATATAAGTCATTCTGTCCAAAACCAATTTTGAAGTAAGCACATACTCCAAATACTGCTTCTTTTATGAATAATCATCGTTTTAAATTGATTCTGGAAACGTGTTACATACACTGATGATCCCCAACCACATATTTGGACCCAGACGAATCCAATATATAATATAGTGACAAACAGACAAGATACCATAATTCTGCCAAAACATGTTGCAGTCATTCCCTTCTTTACGATCATCTTAGCATTACGTTAATTCAACTGTGAAATATTGAGCGAAATTCAATCAGTATTTAAATAAGAGTTAAAAACTACATTTGGGACTATATTATATAGTTTAAAAACGAAGGGCCATAAATCGGAAAAAATCTCGTATCAGCCCAAATTTCTCTCGTAACAATCCTGTACACACTAAGGGCATTAAACTGTGATATTTTGAGAGCGATCAAAAGTAAATGAGGAGTTCAAAACACCAGCAACGGGACTTATGCACGTACGAACAAGCGCCATGCTTAACGCCTCCCACTCCTTGAGGGCTGCAGAAATATAAAGCGTTAAAACCACGTCACGATTTACCAATTTGTTATTGTTCAGTTTCATTTCAGCACTTGTTTCAATTATACAATGGCTTAAGCTATGAAATATTTCGGTTAGCCGAGTGGTTCTGGCAATAGATGTATATCAAAATGACACTGCTTCGAACAGCATTTGGAAGAAAATGTGTTCTATTTTATTGTTTCTTAAAGTATGTTCTTGTCGTTGTAATACAGCTCTATAGGTCCGTTGTTCTTGTCGTTGTAATAGAGCTTTATAGTTCCGTGATTAAAATTAAGCAATATGCATTTGTTGACACAGAAAGAACAACAACAGAGTATGTACGAGTCCCTTTAATAGTTGAAATCGAAGTAGTTCAAGCCGAATGTTAGAACACAATTCAAAACACAAAGGATTCAGAACTACCATTTTTTTGTATTTTCAGTAATTGTTCTGCACATTTTATTCAATATCCATGGCTATAAATTTACACGAGCTGTACCAAAAAAGCATTAAGTCCAAGCTTTCCTATCTGCTTTACGACATTTTTGTTTGAATCTTATTGTGAGGAAAGTTAAGACCATTTGTAATGGATGGTCATATGTCCCCTAAGGTGCCCCTTTTGGTTGAACTTTTTTCCGCAAACGTTACACAAGAATGGTTTCTCTCCCGTATGGACCCTCATGTGGATTTTCAGATGCGCTGGACCGTGAAACCATTTGGAGCACGTCGGACATTGCGCCTTCTTCGTACGTTTTCCTGAACTTGCAAGTTCGATGTCATAATCTGAAAATACAATGTTAAAGAGTTATAGACAACGTCAAATGTGCCATTTGTGTTTGAAACTTCTGCAGGCACATAGGCAAACACCTCCATAATTTAACCCTTTGCATGCTGGGAAATTTGTCGTCTGCTTAAATGTCGTTTGCTGAATTTCTAAAATTAGCATTTTCTTCGATTTTCTTTTCAAAGAATACTATCAGAATGGCAAACAGTTTGAATCCTGATGATTCACGTTGTGTGGCGTCTCATCTGGATCCAAACTGTTTGCAAAGACCTTTCAAATTCGGTTCCAGCGCTGAAAAGGTTAAGAACATAAATGACCATCTTGCTAAAAAGTAACTATTGAGACAAAGGGCACGTCAATAATGAGACAATTGCCACTTCAATGATACGACTGGGATGTCTTATGACTACATGGTATACCACCACACATATTTCGTTTCCGTTTATTCACAAAATGACAATCTGCATCCTGTTCAATGGCCAATTTTACCCGAAACGTTGTTATTCAATTACACCCATAGCTCTTCAAGAAAATTTTACCAATAAAGGCAGAGAAAACAACCATTACCATAAGCAGGCGCAATTTAACTCTCTATTTTTGTTAAAAGTGAAATTGGTATATTGGTTTAAATAAACGCATTGCTATAACACGTGGGTAAAAATCAGAAGGAACTCAGTGCCATTTAATCCACATTAAGCATTCGTCGTATTTCAATCCTCGACTTAATCTTAAAGTCACATTAATACTCAAAAATAAAGTAAATACTCGTAAAATAAAGTAAACTCATAACAAGACTGCCAAACTGTCACAAGATACGCCCGTTCGAAGGTTTTGGACACCATGCTCAATGCTTGAAATGCACTAAGTGACCTCGAGACCTAGTTATTGACCCGGCATGACCCATATTTGAACTTGACCTAGATATAATTTAGATGTCACATCTGACTAAATTTGGTGAAGATCAGATGAAAACTACTTCAATTAGAGAGCGGACACCATGCTTAATGCTTGAAATGCACTATGTGACCTCGTGACCTCGTTTTTGACCCGGCATGACCAATAATCGAACTTGACCTACATATCACCTAGACACAACTTCTGACAAAATTAGGTGAAGATCAGATGAAAACTACTTCAATTAGAGAGCGGACACCAAGCTTAATGCTTGAAATGCACTAAGTAACCTTGCGACCTAGTTTTTGACCCGGCATAACCCATATTTGAACTTGATTTACATATCATCTAGACACAACTTCTGACCAAATTTGGTGAAGATCGGGTGAAAACTACTTAAATTAGAGAGCGGACACAATGCTTAATCCTTGAAATGAACTAAGTGACCCCGTGACATAGTTTTTGACCCGGCATGACCCATATTCGAACTTGACCTAGATATTGTCTAGACACAACTTCTGACCAAGTTTTGGTGAAGATCGGATGAAAACTATTTGAATTAGAGAGCGGACACTGCTGTGAACGCCGCCCGACCGCCAAGGGTGAAACTATAATACGTCCCGTTTGTAAAAACGGGCGTATAAAAAGTCATAACTCCTTATGCAATAGCCAAAATTTCAACGCTACATGTGGTCTGGCAACCAAAATTTAACGAGATACATAATGTTTGTTTTTATTTATTGTGCTGCAATGTATTCCATGTGAATTTCCCGCGACGATATCCGAACATTTACAAGCGAACGCGATATTGGCTTCGGGCAGCTCATGAGAGCTGCGTCGTGCTTCCGACGCTGCCCGAAGCAAATCCCGCGGCTTATGTGGTTTTAATGATAAGTTCACGAAATATACAGGTACCGAATTTAGCCATTTAAACTATTTTAACATAGATATAAAAACACAAAATATTATGGATCATAAAGAGCTGTCACCATATGATGACATATGCCCCCGAAAAACGCTTTTTCGAAACCCAAACGCAGATTTCGAAACCTAAACGCGGACCCTTAGTTCAAGGTCAATGTCAAAGGGGTCAAAATTGTGTGCGTATGGCAAGGCCTTGTCAATATACACATTCATACCACATTCATACCAAATATGAAGGTTACATCTGAAGCGACATAGAAGTTATGAGCATTTTTCGAAACCTAAACGCAAAGTGTGACGGACATACTGACAGGCAGACGGGCGAAAATGCGATCACTATATGCCCACCTTCGGGGCATAAAAATAACCGAGGAATCTGTACAACATTTTTAGCCATTATTCCCGGTCAACATGTTGAAGTCCAATATAAAATTCAAAATGAAGCGTTTGACCTGCATGAAAGCTTTGTTCAACAAAATAATAAAAGTTCATCAGTTAACATTAATTCTGATTGATATAACAACAATGTCCGTTTTTATTAAAACATTGTAACATTGCATTTCAGCTTTTTCGCTAAAATCCTAACATTTCTGTTAATAGTATAATTTCTGATTCATTTAAAAAAGGTAAATCACACATTTGATGCACAATATTATCATTTCCATGTAAAATGTTGAATATTTCACACAATTTCTTCATTTCTGAATGCATATCCTGAAGAACCTCGCACAAGTTTCGCCTATGCATACCATGGTATCATTTCGGAATTAAAGTTCGAATTGAAATCACACAATATCTGCCGCTAGTATCGTTCCTGATAAAGATAGTTTAAACCTTTTTGATTTAAGCTCGATTGCATCGATAGGCGAAGGCTTATTGGCACACTATCGAGTCTTTCATACAGTG
Source organism: Dreissena polymorpha (assembly GCF_020536995.1). Classification (NCBI taxonomy): domain Eukaryota; kingdom Metazoa; phylum Mollusca; class Bivalvia; order Myida; family Dreissenidae; genus Dreissena; species Dreissena polymorpha. The sequence continues at coordinate 201,818,084 of NC_068355.1, forward strand.
AAGTCCGGCCTGACATGTAACAAGTAGTGTCGTTTGAGAGAGCCTTTCTGCGAGAAAGCCTTGCTGCACACGCCACACACGTGCGGTCGCTCCCCTGTGTGGATTCGAACGTGAACTTCCAAGCTTACTCGGTCTTTGAATGATTTTAGACATAGCTCGCATGAGTACTTCTTTCTCGTCCAAGGTGAAAAATCTGAAATATGATAAAAATAATATGAATAAAATAATCATAGAATAAGTTATCTGAAACGGAATAATGGATTTTTAATATTTATGGTGCGGTTGATTAATCTAATCTAATAAAATACAAAAGCAAATCGGACTTTATTCTGCTATTCGTGTTTTCATTTTATAGGTTTAATGAATAGCATGGAACCGCCGTTGTTAGTGTTAAATGAAGCCCTGTGAACATGACACTCAACGTATAAAACAAATTGTTTTTTATCAATAACAACAAAGCGGTCATATCATTAAACAAAGTTAAACAATAAACAATGAATAATTGAGACAGAAACATGATATTTCACATGATAAAGCAGCAAATCAGATGAATATAACGATCAAATAAAATACGCTTTTTTATGTTCTCTTAACTTGCATCCATATAAACATTTTTATAAATGGTAAAGAATGATCTCATGTCGGCATTTTTAATATTAAATGCATTTGTTTTCTGTGCTCCTTACTTTCATTAATTCGTTGTAGTTTATTCTTGTAATTGTAGAAAGCGGTTAATGCCCTTTAATGGACAACAATGTGGCGTTATGGTGCTACATAATGAGGGCAAATATTTAGACTGACAGACAATTTTCGTAGCGTAGATGACCAATAGAAAGATATGTGTCGAAACTTTTGAAAATATTGTTACGTAAACAGACGATGCTTTAAGTTATCTGAACGGGAAATTATTTTTTTACATACAAAACAAGTCTTATTTATAATTGATTTATTTTAAAAGAGAACCTGTTACTTACCAACTTTCAACAGCAAATAATGCAACTAGAACGATAAACACCGCAACGAATTCAGAAGTACATAACGCAGCTAAAACAATAAACTACGAATTAAACAATACACACTTCAATGAGTTTCGAAGTAAAAACCGCATCTCCAACAATAAACACAACAGTAGAGACTGCAACAAGAACAATTAAAAGCATGACTACTTGAATTTCGTTCTATTTGAACATGTAATGTCAGCATGACAATGGCTGCTTTACAAAACATTTGTTAACTCAATCCCGAATAAACACGTGAAACATCAAAACTTATTGAAAAGTAAATTTAAATGAGCTCCTATAAATTTACCTTTTATTAAGTGTTTATGTTTCACGTGTTCTTGCTAAACTTCTTCACTTCGGAATCGAATACACCTTCCAATTCTTGATTGTTTTTGCATTCTGTCAAATTTTGTTCCAATGACAGCCTTTGCATGTGTTCATCAACCGATTCGTATACATAAGACTAAAAATACAGTTTATTGTTTTAACTGTACCGTTCTAAATAGTGTTTTTATTGTTGAGCATTCGTCATATGATTCGCGTTCTCATATATAGGACAGTGAGATTATGACGTAAGCACAATCTATAGACTGCATCTACTCAAACTCAAAAGGAAGATGCTGAAGTCATGGAGTAGTTTTGTTTGGGCCCCGCTCTGAGAAAACCGGGCTTCATGCATGTGCGTAAACTGTCGTCCCAGCATGGGCGTAAACTGTCGTCCCAGATTGGCTTCATGCATGTGCGTAAACTGTCGTCCCAGATTGGCTTCATGCATGTGCGTAAACTGTCGTCCCAGATTGGCTTCATGCATGTGCGTAAACTGTCGTCCCAGATTACATGTGCGTAAACTGTCGTCCCAGATTAGCATGTGCAGTCCTTACCGGGCTTCATGCATGTGCGTAAACTGTCGTCCCAGATTAGCATGTGCGTAAACTGTCGTCCCAGATTAGCAAAACCGGGCTTCATGCATGTACGTAAACTGTCGTCCCAGATTAGCATGTGCAGTCCTTACCGGGCTTCATGCATGTGCGTAAACTGTCGTCCCAGATTAGCATGTGCAGTCCTTACCAGGCTTCATGCATGTGCGTAAACTGTCGTCCCAGATTAGCATGTGCGTAAACTGTCGTCCCAGATTAGCATGTGTGTCCGGATGTGACGTTCTAGCCACGACCTTCTGGAGAACGATTTGTCGCAGACCGGACAGAACATGCTTACCTGGATCGTAACTGCGCCCAATACATCGGCTGCAAATGAAGAGCAGAGAACAGCGTGAGTTCAACACATCGGCGGCACATGAAGAGCAGAGATCAGCGCGAGGTCAACATATCAGGGAGTTATTAAATTTAAACTTATTTAAGCTCGATCATATTGAAAGGTTAACGCTCATTGAAACGCTCTCAAGTCCGTCATCTGCGTAGAACCAGTACTTGGTGTATCCAGGAGAGATCTTAAGAACGCTCTGACGGTGGGGATAAAACCAGCGACCCAGGTGGACACCATATCTATTATGCAATTGCGACCTTAGGAAAATCCGAATAGAACATATATCACAGTGACCTCAACTCATCGGCTGAAAATTAACATAGAACAGCGTGATTTCTTTGCCAATAAGACGTTGTATATAGAAATGGTTCAGCATTGTAAGTTAGTACAGCGAAAAGCACATTCATTCAGTTTTCTATTTATCGAAACAAATATTTGCAGAAAATGCCTAACAAATAAACATTCCAAACCTGAGAATCGTACGTAACAATAACTCTTAGATATTTATAAACTAGCATGAGGTTCTTCAAAGAAAAAAAACTAACAAACATGGTAACGATAACAATGCACAATTTATATAATGAAACTGCATGTTCGACTGTGAAAAAAATAACATGCACTTTTTTCACGTTTAACTAAAGCGTTTTGTAACAAAATTTGGCCAACGAAACATTCCAAATACAAGACATTAAGAGCAAATCACATGTGCAATGTAAACGTGGCCAGTTTCCTTAAGTGCAACTACATACGACTTTAAAGGTTATTTTCAGTTTATAACACATACACATTTAGTTTTCGTTTCAGGTTATCTTTGAATGCCTAAGCTTTCGGATCTTCCAAACTAAAACACACATTTCAAGTTCCACTGACAGATATAACAGTTGAACATAACACACACAATAGTTACACATGAACAAGTCGTGCACATTTAGAATAACGAAATGTCGGTATAGAGTTTTTCAAAGACTGTCAGTCATATGGATCCTGCTGTGTCTTTTCAGGTTCATTTTAAGCGCGAACCGTTTGTGACACACGTGACACTCGAACGGTTTTTCTCCGGTGTGTGTCCGGATGTGACGTTCTAGCCACGACCTAGCGGAGAACGGTTTGCCGCAGACCGGACAGAACAAGCTTGCCTGGATCGTTACTGTGCTCAACACATCGTCTGCAAAAGAAGAGCAGAGAACCGCATGAGGTCAACACATTGGCAGAATAATGAAATTTAAACTTATTTCAGCTCGATTACATTGAAAGCCTAACGCTTATTGAAACGATCTAAAGTCCGTCCGTTCGGTAGAACCAGTACTAGGTGTATCCAGAGGAGATCTTAAGAACGTCCTGACACTGGGGATCAAACCCGTGACCTCTAGGTCGCTAGGCGGACACCATATATGTTATGCCACAGCGACCTTAAACAATTCCGGAATAGAACAGTAACCCCAACTAATCGACTAAAAATAAACATAGAACAGCGTGTTTTTTAGCCAAGAAGAGGTTGTATATAGAAATGGTTCATAATTGTAAGTTAGAACAACGAAAAGCACATTCATTCAGTTTTCTGTTTATCGAAACAAATATTTGAAGAAAATTCCTCACAAAATAAACATTCCAAACATGAGAATCATACGTAACAATATCTCTTCAGATTTTTATAAACTAACACGAGGTTCTGCGAAGAAAAAAAACTAACAAATATGGTAAAGATAATTATGAACAATTTATATAATGAAACTGCACGTTTCACTGTGAAAAAAATGACCTGCACGTTTTTTCACTTTTAAGGGGACTGTCAACCGCGATTGACTTAAAAAAGAAAAGTTCTAAAATACCGTATTTGTTTTACAATTATTATTAGTTTATATTGATTAAAATATCACAACTTCTATATAACATAACTTAAAATAAGTTGTTGAGTTTTTATATTTTCAGTATATTCGATAATAAATTTTACTAGGTATGTCTACCAGGAACTATAAATAAGGCAAGTAGATTGATCATCATCGTCACGTGGCAAACCCAGGAATGCAAATTATGCATGCGTAGTGAATGCGTAGTGAATTGCATATAATTTATCTACTTGCGTTATTTATAGTGTGTATATCGTTATGTCACATATATTCGCGATGTACATTCGATTTCAAAGCGCGAAATTGTATTACCGAAAATACTGAAAATATGAACTATTTTTCAAGTAATGTAATATACCAGTCATGATATTTAAATCAATATAAACTAATAATTTTAAAAAATCACGGTATTTTAAAACTTTTTATTTGTTCATCAATCGCGGGTTGCAGTTCCTTTAACAAAAGCGTTTTGTAACACGTTTTGGCCAACAAAACATTCCAAATACAAGACATTCCGAGCAAATCACATGTGCAATGTTACGTGGACAGTTTTATTCAGTGCAACTACATACGACCTTAAAGGTTTTTGTGACCATATTACACATACACATTTGAGTCGCGTTCTGAGAAAACTGGGCATAAAACAAGTGCGTCAAGTTTCATCCCAGATTAGCCTGTGCAGTCCATACAGGCTAATCAGGGAGGACACTTTTCCGCTTTCATGACATTTTTCGTTAAAATGAAGTCTCCTCTTAGCAAAAATTCAATTGAGGCGGAAAGTGTCGTCCGCTATAAGCCTGTGCGGACTGCACAGGCTAATGTGGGACGACACTTTACGCACATGCATTATGCCCAGTTTTCTCAGTACACGAGGCATTTAATTTTCGTTTCAGGTTATCTTCGAATGCCCAAGATTTCGGATCTTCCAAACTAAAACAAACATTGCAAGTTCCGCTAGCAGATATTACTGTTGAACATAACACACAACAATAGTACGCAGGAAAAAGTCGTGTACAGATAAAATAACAAAACGGTCCATTAACCTGTCTTATTTAATATCTTACGACAATATGAAGTTACGCTGCAAACTTACAACAACCTAACACTAACATGAAATACACTTAACACAACTTCTATTCAACAAACAAGAATATTGAATGAAATTTGGAGCAAATGATGCGTGCAGAGTCACGTGTCTTTTCAGGTCCTAAATTAGCGAGAACCGTTGATATTGTTACCAAGTCATCAATGAAGAGTCACGTGTCTTTTCAGGTTCTCTTTCAGCGAGAACTTTTTGTGACACACGTGACATTGGTATGGTTTCTCCCCTGTGTGAACGCGCATGTGCCGGTGTAGCCACGCCTTTGCATAGAAACGCTTTTCACAAACCGGGCACACATGACAAGTGAAGCCGAGTTGGGCACAGAGATCGGCACCTGAAAAACAGTCACGATGTTGGCAGTAATCAAATAAGAATATGCGATATCTAGGTTTTGCTTATGAAGTATCTATTCATAATTTGCTTAATTAAGTATACCTATAGATTTTTCGACAATAATTGATGACATAATGGGTTGAGCAAATAGATTAGAATAGTTGAAGGTTTCGTCAGTTATTAGTCTCATTTATAAGACGCGCAAAGAATTTAGAGATACTTTTTATATGGGTATTTAGTATGCTCCAAATATTACCCATATAAAAAGTAGCTTAATATTTAAGAGCGTCAAAAATTTGGACTTGTCAGTTATCTATTAAGAATACGCGACTTTCTAGGTTTTGTCCATATAGTAAATATTGTTACATTATTATTTTTTAACTATACATCTAGATGGTTCTTCACTTATTTATTATATTATTAAATACCTTTCCTCAATGGTTGGTTATGAGAAGTTCTTATGCATGTTGTAAACACCTGCCCAGTTTCAAAAAGTTTAAGGACACTAAACGTATTTTTAGTAAAAAAGTACGCGCTCTTTTCAGCTATGCAAATATATGGGTTATACATTTTTCACGTTGTTTTAATGATATACTTCCCCCCATAAAATCATAAATTACAAAGATTTAGCGAGTGTTCATTAGATATCCTGTGGAAACAAAATTGCCAATAGAGAAACCTTTTTTTCAGATTAGCAGCCCCCTGGATCTTGACATCTGAATTTGATAGGCTTTTTCTTTTACTCTCAGTAATCAACATGGCAGATATATAATGGATGATTGCGGGTCAAAGTTCAGACACGAATTTCATGCTTCAAGACATGTTACCTTGACCTTTGACCTATTTACCCTGAAAACAAGTCATCTTAATTTTCTTCTAAATATTTAGAACATGATCGATGACAAAAAGTTCAGTAGATATGATACAAAAAGTTCAGTAGATATCATGCAGTACTGAGTAGTAAATGGTCCATCATCAGACGGGAAAAAGTCCGACCCGTGGACAATAACAAACAATCTACACCCAATTCTTGGAAGGTTGGCGGCATAACTAAATTTAAGATTTGTCCTATTAAGCGTATCTATATCCAATTGATATCTTTTTTATTCATCAATTAAATTTTAGTTTCCATTTGTTTTTGAACAAAAAAGGAACAATTATGTCATACATGTATTAAAGGTTAAACATTTTCGACTGTATGTTTTTATTTGGCTATTACAAATACTGATGCTGCCGAGTTGCTAAACTAAGTTAACAGTTATCACTGTGTCTGAGTTTATAAACTTAAGCATTCGGCTGCTCTAAATACTCTGAGCATGTTTCAAAGGTTAATTACAGTTTTAAATGCACAAGACTGCGACGCTTCCATTTACATCTTTGTGGGCAACTGCTTATAACAAAAGTCACATTCACAAAACGCTTCTTGGAGCTAAACGTATGCTTTTCATGTCATCAATTGTGCTGGTTGGTTTTACACAATGGGACATGGTATGTGTAAATAACCCTTTGCATGCTGGGAAATTTGCCGTCTGCTAAAATGTCGTCTGCTGATTTTCTTAAATTAGCATTTTCTTTGATTTTTTTCAAAGAATGCTATCAGAACAGCAAACAGTTTGGATCCTGATGAGACGCCACGTTCCAGCACTGAAAGAAATAAATGTCCATAGTTCGTCACAGTCTCAAATGCACAAGACTGTGCCGCTTCCAACTGTCTTTGTGGGCGAACTGCTTCTTACAGATGTCGCATTCAAACTCCTTCTGTCGGGTGTGAGACTTCATGTGTCGCCTCAGCCACGCCTTCGCCTGGAACAGTCGGCCACATATCTCGCAGGCGTGCAGTTTAAAAGGCGACCCAATGTATGTTTCCACTGAAATGGAATTGAATGAAGTTAAATAGTATTTTTAAGCCGTACACATAAATTGCTCATTCTCTTATGAGTCGGACCGTTGGAATAATAGTTAATTAAACAAACATGTTTATCAATCAAGTTTTTTTGCAAACTTGAAATTGTCTAAATTATTTATTCAGCCTCATCAACTAACTAGGTAATATTTATTCGGCCTTAATAAGGGGTAATGGCATTACATGTATTGAATCTTTTCAACCATGCCAACCAAAAGGCGACTTGATGTAAGCTTCCACTAAATCAAATTAAACTGTCTACATAATTCGATCATAACATACATTTTCAGTTCAGCATCATAAACAAACTTGCTTTTTTTTTTGCTGTAACAAGGAGTTATTGAATTATTTTGAGCATTTTTTCCAAGTCAGGAAATTGTTTTGTTGTTAAGTCTTGACAATTATATTTGTTTTGATAAGTCAGGAAAATTGTTTTTTGTTAAGTAAGGAAATTGTTTTGTTGTTAAGTCAGGACTTTGTTTTGTTGTTAAGTCAGGACAAATGTTTTGTTGTTAAGTCAAGTAAATTGTTTTGTTGTTAAGTCAGGAAAATGTTTTTTCCATGCCTCTTGTCATGGAACTATCAGTTTTTTTAACGAGTCCGTGACCCAGAGGTCAGTTGCGTCGGGAGTACAAACAACTGTAACATCAATTCACTTTCATATGTAGATATATTTCGTTTCACACCTGTAGCTTTTTGCAATTGTAGGCAACGCATTTAATATATTATAATAATTACTGATATTGGATTCATGTGTACTGTATAACATTTACAAAACAAGAAACTGTCGGAGACGGGTGATGCTCCCCAAAGGTTGTTTTTTTCACAATATTGCACTATATATTCAGATAAAAGGTAACATCTTGAGGGCACAGTAGTTGGGGGGACAAGAATTTTTTTATAGAAAATTTCAAAGGGCTATAACTCTGTGAAAAATCATCCGACCAAAACCTGCTGATAATATGCACATCTCTTCTTGGTAGTGAAGCTTCCCATAAAGTTTTATTGAATTCCGGTCATTAGTTGCTGAGAAATAGCCTAGACAAGAATTGCACTATATGTACAGTTAATGGAAAATTTCAAAGGGCCATAACTCTGTGAAAAATCATCCAACCAGAACCCGCTGATAATATGCACATCTCCTCTTGGTAGTGAAGCTTCCCATAAAGTTTCATTGAATTCCGTTCATTAGTTGCTGAAAAATAGCCCGGACAAAAATTGTGCACGGACGGACGGACGGAGGGACACATGGACAGACGGACAGACGAAGCGACGACTATATGCTCCCCCCAAAATAAATTTTGGGGGAGCATAATAAAAAGTCATAAATATTAATAAGCACTTCTATTTCATCTTTGAAAACACCCCCATTTTTACAAACTCATTGTGTCTACAATCCAAAAATTTATAATTATCCTGTAAAAATAGAAATGGGCAAATCAATCTTATGAAATCTAAGGCTCAAATGTATCAAAGCCTTTAGGTATTGAAATGTTTGCGAAATACCCGAATCATCATGATTTGTGAGACAATAATTTTTGATGATTTCGTGTATTGATGGTTCAACAAATTTAACACAAACACATCGGAAAATGACCGACGCAAATTCAACATTTTTCCCCCCAAAATCAGAAATCCATAAATTTACGTGTCCATGAAAGAAGACGTGTTTTAAAAATCACAAATTTCATGCAGCTGAATATCAATGAATATCAATACAATATATCTTACAACCCTTTCAGTGCTGAAACCCAAGTTTGAAGGCCTTTGCAAACAGTTTGGATTCAGATGAGACGCCACAGAATGTGGCGTCTCATCAGGATCCAAACTGTTTGCTATTCTCATAGTATTCTTTGAAAAAAATTGAAGAAAATGCTAATTTTAGAAATTCAGCAGACAACAAATTTCCCAGCATGCAAATGGTTAATTGAGCACTATGCGCCACAAATCAGTTCAGCGAATTGCTATCACACCAGATGCTGTACAACGTTGTGACACGTGATCAAGTGATACTTCAACACATCGCTATCACACCAAATGCTGTACAACGTTGTGACACGTGATCAAGTGATACTTCAGATGGGGTCCCTGTCTGAAGGCCCGTCCACAGACGGAGCACTTGTAGGGTCTCTCTCCAGTATGAGACCGCCTGTGACGTACCAGCAGGGAGTTGAACTTGAACTGCTTACCACAAAGGTCGCAATCCCAACGTCTATCATCGGGGCCTGAAAATCAAGTATAATATTAATTTCTTTCAACCGCAGGATGTTGTTACGTGTTAATACTTATGTAAATATTATGCGATGACTGTGTCATAGTTGATCCAGGATCGCACTCAGTAAATACTGTAAAATTATATTATTCAGCATAATTTTTCGTGGGTATATGATTTGGAAAAAAGAGAAATTTAGGTTGGTAATTTTACGACGCGTTGAGTTACACTTTTGAATCAGTAAAACCAGAAAATAAAAGAAATTAATATCCAAACAAAAAATAATGATTTTATGCGTGTGGACAACCAGTAGAATGTCACAGATACCCAATCAGAGCCATGCTCTCAGTAGAAAGTAACAGACAGCCAATCAAAGCCATGAAAGTAACAGACAGCCAATCAAAGCCATGAAAGTAACAGACAGCCAATCTAAGCCATACCCTCATGATTTTGAAATACAAGTTAAACAAGAGCTTGTCACAGTAGTGCCAAATCCCTGCCAAAATGTGTTGGCTTGTATGACATTTATTTTAGAGAGTAGAATAAAATTTGTAAAACATGGCACCTGTGTCATCTATTTATATTTCAAGGATTGATTAGTTATATAGTGTTGAAGTTATGCTGTAGAGAATAACATATATGGAAATGAAAGGGATGTGATTAAAAAAAACTATATAAAGTTACTGTTTTTAATTACTGTATTTTGCCTTAAACTCATCTATTCATTTTACAGTGAATACTTCAGTGCTCAAATTAAAATATTATTGTAAAATTAGATAAAGAAAGATATTAATAATTGAAAAGCTAAAATATTTACTATGAAATTAAATTAAATATAATTTAAAATTATAAATAAATAAAATATCTATTTAAAAAAAAAAGAATAAAAAAGGGAGATAATTAAAAAACTATGGCCGAAAGAGTTATGTCCCCTGCACTTCTCCTACTTCCCATCTGTTTATATTTCTAGTTTAAAGTAAATCCCATCAGTAGATTTAGAGTTATGCGCCGGACAAAAATTAACTTTGAAACAAAAACTGAGGCAGATATAGTTATGGTTCTTAGTAACTGCACTTCTCTGACTTACCATCTGTTTTTATTTCAAGTTTCAAGTAAATCCTTTTAGTAGCTTTAGAGTTATGCTCCTGACAAAAATTTACTTTGAAATTAAATAAAGGGAGATAATTAAAAAACTAAGGTAGATAGAGTTATGGTTCTTGTTCACTGCACTTTTCCTACTTGCCATCTGTTTATATTTCAAGTTTCAAGTAAATCCCTTAAGTAGATTTAGAGTTATGCTCCGGACAAAAATAAAATTAACTTTGAATTTAAATAGAGGGAAATAATTCAAAAAGTAAGGTAGATGGAGTTATGGTTCTTTGTCACTGCACTTCTCCTACTTGCCATCTGTTTACATTCTAAGTTTCAAGTAAATCCCTTCAGTAGATTTAGAGTTATGCTCCGGACAAAAATTTACTTTGAAATTAAATAAAGGGAGATAATTCATAAACTAAGGTAGATAGCGTTATGGTTTTTAGTCAATGCATTTCTCCTACTTTCCATCTGTGTATATTTGAAGTTTCAAGTAAATACCTTCAGTAGATTTAGAGTTATGCTCTGGACAAGAATTTAGTTTGAAATTATATAAAGGGAGATAATAAAAAAACTAAGGTATATAGAGTTATGGTTCTTGGCCACTGCACTTCTCCTAATTGCCATCTGTTATATTCTAAGTTTAAAGTAAATCCATTGAATAGATTTGGAGTTATGCTCTGGACAAAGTTTCGGACGGACAGACAGACGGAGACTATTACTATATCCCCTTCGAAAAAAAATTGGCGGGGATAATTAGCAAGAATCCTAGTAGATATATTTCATGCAGTGTCTACAATGTAAACATAAATAGCTCAGGTCTATTAATTTATTTTAGTCATAACGCTTCAAACAAGCACACAAATTATCTACTTTAAAACAATGGCTGACAGTTTTCTCGTTCATTTATATACCGTAAAAAGAACAGGCATGTATACAAAAAATATATTTAAAAAATCAATAAACAACACGATGTGTTTGTTGAATAGAGGCGACATCTGCGATTACACAGTTGCAATTCTACCTCCTTAGAAGTTTAAAAAATATACAAACTAAATCGTATAATCATTTTATTTTGCCAAATACACAATGTATAAGTTATCTATGTTTAAAATTGTCTTTAAATAGGTCTGTTAAATTGTTTAAAATAAAAACAATAATGTTTATGTGTCATCATCATCATCATAACTCTTCGTATCATACCCTAAACAGTTCATCGAGTGAAAATCAAACCGTTCAATAAAATGTCCAATATTATCCCATAAACAATTCGTTGTGCAGCTAAATTTCAACTTGTACTGAAGAATCAGATCAACGTTTCAACACCGTTGTGCCACATTATTACAAGGGGTAATTGAACTATCCTATATATATAACAACTGTTCCACTTTGTTGTGCAATGTAAATAGTGGTGCATCAAGAGATGCCAACTATCCTATCAAATGTTCAAATTTGATGTGAAACATTATATAGTGGTACTGCAAAAGATGTGAACTAGCCTATCAAATGTTCAATTTTGTTGTGCAACATACATTTTTTGTACTTCAAAGATGTTTACTAATACTAGCCTATTAAATGTTCAACTTTGTTGTGCATTGTGAAGAAGGGGTCTTTCAAATGATGCACAGTGATGGAACTATCCTATCAAATGTTCAATTTTGTTGTGCAACATGAAATAGTGTTTTTTTTTCAAATGATGCGGCTATGATGGAACTATCCTATCAAATGTTCAATATAGTTGTGCGACGTGAAGTAATGGTACTTCAAATGATGCAGCTATGATGGAACTATCCTATCAAATGTTCAATATAGTTGTGCGATGTGAAGTAATGGTACTTCAAATGATGTGGCTGTGATGGAACTATCCTATCAAATGTTCAATATAGTTGTGCGACGTGAAGTAATGGTACTTCAAATCATGCGGCTTTGATGGAACTATCCTATCAAATGTTCAATATAGTTGTGCAATGTGAAGTAATGGTACTTCAAATCATGCAGCTATGATGGAACTATCCTATCAAATGTTCAATATAGTTGTGCAATGAGAAGTAATGGTACTTCAAATGATGCAGCTATGATGGAACTATCCTATCAAATGTTCAATATAGTTGTGCAACGTGAAGTAATGGTACTTCAAATGATGCAGCTATGATGGAACTATCCTATCAAATGTTCAATATAGTTGTGCGATGTGAAGTAGTGGTACTTCAAATGATGTGGCTATGATGGAACTATCCTATCAAATGTTCAATATAGTTGTGCGACGTGAAGTAATGGTACTTCAAATCATGCGGCTTTGATGGAACTATCCTATCAAATGTTCAATATAGTTGTGCGACGTGAAGTAATGGTACTTCAAATCATGCGGCTATGATGGAACTATCCTATCAAATGTTCAATATAGTTGTGCAATGTGAAGTAATGGTACTTCAAATGATGCAGCTATGATGGAACTATCCTATCAAATGTTCAATATAGTTGTGCGATGTGAAGTAGTGGTACTTCAAATGATGTGGCTGTGATGGAACTATCCTATAAAATGTTCAGTATAGTTGTGCGACGTGAAGGAATGGTACTTCAAATCATGTGGCTATGATGGAACTATCCTATCAAATGTTCAATATAGTTGTGTGACGTGAAGAAGTGGTACTTCAAATGATGCGGCTATGATGGAACTATCCTATCAAATGCTCAACTTTGTTGTGCGACGTGAAGTAGTGGTACTTCAAATGATGCGGCTGTGATGGAACAATCCTATTGAATGTTCAATTTTGTTGTGCAACATGAAATAGTGTTTTTTTCAAAAGATGTGGCTGTGATGGAACTATCCTATCAAATGTTCAATATAGTTACTAATACTAGCCTATTAAATGTTCAACTTCGTTGTGCGACGTGAAGTAGTGGTCTTTTAAATGATGCGGCTGTGATGGAACTATCCTATCAAATGTTCAACTTTGTTGTGTGACGTGAAGTAGTGGTACTTCAAATAATGTGGCTGTGATGGAACTATCCTATCAAATGTTCAACTTTGTTGTGTGACGTGAAGTAATGGTACTTCAAATGATGCGGCTGTGATGGAACAATCCTATTGAATGTTCAATTTTGTTGTGCAACATGAAATAGTGTTTTTTTCAAAAGATGAGGCTATGATGGAACTATGCTATCAAATGTTCAATATAGTTGTGCTACGTGAAGTAGTGGTACTTCAAATGATGCGGCTGTGATGGGACTATCCCATCAAATGCTAAATTTTGTTGTGTGAGGTGAAGAAGTGGTACTTTAAATGATTAAATGATGCAGCTGTGATGGAACTATCCTATCAAATGTTCAATATAGTTGTGCGACGTGAAGTAGTGGTACTTCAAATGATGCGGCTGTCATGGAACTATCCTATCAAATGTTCAATTTTGTTGTGTGACGTGAAGTAGTGGTACTTCAAATGATGCGGCTGTGATGGAACTTTTCTATCAAATGTTCAACTTTGTTGTGTGACGTGAAGTAGTGGTACTTCAAATGATGCGGCTGTGATGGAACTATCCTATCAAATGTTCAACTTTGTTGTGCGACGTGAAGTAGTGGTACTTCAAATGATGTTGGCTGTGATTGAACTATCCTATCAAATGTTCAATTTTGTTGTGTGACGTGAAGTAGTGGTACTTCAAATGATGGGGCTGCGTGAAATCCCTTCCACAGATCGTGCACTCAAAGGGCCGTTCCCCCGTATGGGAGCGCTTGTGTCGTACCAGATAGGACAGGAACTTGAACTGCTTGCCACACTGGTCACACTCCAAGGAATTCTCAGACGGGCCTGAAATGCAAATATCGTGTCATTATATTAATCAGCCTAGCGACAGGGAGATCATAGGTTGTGATCCATATTTTTCTTTCTGTAGATGTCCCCAAAGACACCAAGTACAGGTTCTACACAGGAAACAGACTCAAGAGCTTTTTAATAAGCATAAACCTTTTTCATGCAAAATGCTAAAATAAATACGTTTGCTCTAAGTAAATCTACAGAGCTTAAGTGTATATTTAAAAAATGTCTAACATCTAAAAAAAAAAACTTCTTAATTTTACCATGCCTTTTTTTTACAATACATATAGATTATTAAATGTCAATCTAACACAACAATTTTCCATAAGACAAGTGTGTGTGTTTACAATGACGGTCAAAGAAGAAAAATGAAGAAAACATCGCAAAATTGTAAACTGTTTATTTTAACAGTACACATACAAATACAGAGTCACATGAAGACTGTAATCCCTGTGTAGATAAAGAAAGTTCGCACCTGTCCCTTGCTCCTTAACCAAAAGTCAAGGTCACACTTTAGAGGTCCTAGTTCAAGCATAGGCAGGGTGCAGCTTATTTATAATGACAAACTAGCTTCTTGACTGTGAGCCGGACATGCCAACGGAAGGAATCTGGTCTTGAAGGTTTGTAATCTCGCCATCTGCACTGAGTTCATACAGGCAGATAGTGCATGGAAACGAGATGACCTTTCACGACAATTGTAATCCAGTCTCGCTCTCTCCAATTGCACTGCGTTCAAAAAGAAGACTGTGCATGGAGGCCAGATGACCTTTCAAGTGCGGTAGTTGACGGAATGCCTTGTCGCAATACTTGCACTGGAACGGTCTGTCTCCCGTATGGGTGCGCATGTGACGTTGGACGTTCGAGTTCGTGTGAAAACACTTCTGGCAAACTGGGCACGCAAACTTCCTCTCTCGATTTTCTCTGTTCCAGGACGTCTCTGGTAGAGCGAACGTGCTGAAGGCCTGTGCTTGGCCTGAAAAAAGAATTTGAAGTGAATGACAAAATATTATTTAACTGAGAAGTTTGCAGTGGTCTTCACAATTATGGGCATACTGACCTGGCCCCTTCGATGGGGAAAAATCGTATGCTTTGATAAACAATTGGTAAATAAGTGTTTTATAATTTTTGCTAACACATACATTAAAATTTAGGATAAGTGTTTTCAATAGTATTTTAAGCCTTCAATTGTGAACTTTTGGCAGTCATTTGGGAACAAAAGTGTCTATGAGTCACGTTCTGAGAAAACTGGGCTCAATGCATGTGCGTAAAGTGTCGTCCTAGGTTAGCCTGTGCAGTCCGCACAGGCTTATCATGGACGACACTTTCCGCTTGACATTTTTCGTTTAAATGAAGTCTCTTCTTAACAAAAATCCAATAAAGGCGGAAAGTGTTGTCACTGATAAGCCTGTGCGGACTGCACAGGCTAATCTGGGACGACACTTTACACACATGCATTATGCCCAGTTTTCTCAGAACATGACTCATAGACACTTTTTGATATAATAATGGCAACAAATTTTACCATAGAACCTCACTAGTTTGTTTCATTAAAAGTTTACTTTACAATATGGTGTTTACTTGACTTGAAGGGATTGTCTTAATACGAAAACAAAGCCAATCTGAATATTGTATCAAAACCCAGTGATTTGGTTAACGCTATTTAGTAAGAAATTTTGCACTTATTGAGGCTCGTGTCATTTAGAAGACAACTAGGAATCAATCACTATTCCAGATGCAAACAAGGCAACAATTAACATTATTGTTTCCCTGCATTTAAGATTTGCAATGTGATGGCCTTCACATTTAGTCACACATTTGCATTGATTATTAGTTTAGTGAGCAATCTAGAAGTTGTCTTAATTCATGAAAGTCAAAGAAAATGTCCATGTCTTAAAGTAAGGCAATAACGTCATAGGTGAACTACTATGTAGATATTGCATTATGATGAATTTAAAAAAAAACATTTAAACAAGAGATGTGTTTGTCAGAAACACAATGCCCCCTTCTGCGTCGCTTTGAAGCCATATATTTGACCTTTGACCTTGAAGGATGACTTTGACATTTCACCACTCAAAATGTGCAGCTCCATGAGATACACATGCATGGCAAATATCAAGTTGCTATCTTCAATATTGCAAAAGTTATGACCAATGTTAAAGTTTTCTGATGAACGGACTGACTGACGGACGGAGAGACAAACGGACGGACTGAGGGACAGTTCAAAAACTATATGCTACCCTTCGAGGGTATTAAAAGGAGAAATTAAACAATTGTGAATCCTCATAATCCATCTCTTGACTAAAATACCTTGTAAAATTCATTTCTATATTTTTTGTTACTTTAGTAACATTATCTCCAACACTCACAAAAACAAAGCACACACTAGTATTGAAAATAAATATATTTATTTAAATACTATCTCAGACAAGTGAACAAAACACAAAATGAACAAAACCCATGCTGTTTGCTGACAGCTATACCTCCCTTAGGTTATAACAATTCTCACAAATATAGTCTGCTGAAAATCAGATAACACTAATAGCACTGTATTGATATGGTCTATAAAAACTGTGAAAGGTTTTTTATAAGGTCTATAACAACTTTGAAATGTTATGATACTGCTTACTTCAACTGTGATATTTATCAATATGTTCAATAATAACTGTGAAATGTTTTGATATGGTCTTAAACAAGTGAGAAATGTTTTGATACACTCTATAACAACTGTGCGTGCACAATTTTATGCGAGTTGAGGGAGCTGGACTGTGTGAACCGTTTTCCACAGACTTCACATTCGTACGGCCGATCCCCTGTATGGACCCTCAAATGTCGGTGGTACAGGGAGCGGAAGGGGAACCGTTTGGTGCAGAATTCACAATGTATCATCCTATTGTCAAACTGGCTCAGGCTAGATGTAGGTGAATATGGGAGGGCTGGAAAACAAATGTTGGGGGTAGTGATAAGCAAATGGCAATTAGATGTAAACTTCAGGCTTATTGACTTAATACTTGGTGTAAACCTATATTTATTTTAGCTCAATTGCATCAAAACCATAAGGCTACTTGAAACAAATCAGTTTCCTGGGTACAACCACTACTAGATGTCTTTAGAGATCTAACAAACCCTCCCATAGTGGGGATCTAACCGCTGACCACCAGGACACAAGGCACACAACGCCATATCCATGGCGACTTAAGTCAGGGATATTGACTTTACCCTTGTACAACCCATCAATTGTGGGTAGCCAAACTTTATTTCAGTTTTCTTGTACAAACAACCATCCACATGACAGACAAGTGCAGGTACACTTGACCACTTTTTACCTTACTGTAGGTTCTTTTTTGTTGTTGTTGACATGACATTTTTAGGATTCATAAAATCTGCGTTTTTTGTTTGAATTTAAATATGAGGCTTTTTTATAATGCTTTTATAAGTCTACAGATTGAATGTTCCCTGGACATTTGATTTTGAGGTTGAGAAGACCCCTGAACATCCAAACAAATCATTATAACCCTTTGCATGCTGGGAAATTTGTTGTCTGATGAATTTCTAAAATTAGCATTTTCTTCCATGAAAACAAAAATCTATGGTCATGTGACTCACCAAACTATGGTCATGTGACTCACCAAACTATGGTCATGTGACTCACCAAACTATGGTCATGTGATTCACCAAACTATGGTCATGAGACTCTCCAAACTATGGTCATGTGACTCACCAAACTATGGTCATGTGACTCACCAAACTATGGTCATGTGACTCACAGAACTATGGTCATGTGACTCACAGAACTATTGTCACGTGACTCACCAAACTATGGTCATAAGACTCACCAAACTATGGTCATGAGACTCACCAAACTATGGTCATGAGATGCACCAAACTATGGTCATGTGACTCACCAAACTATGGTCATGAGACTAACCAAACTATGGTCATGAGATGCACCTAACTATGGTCATGTGACTCACCAAACTATGGTCATGTGACTCACCAAACTACGGTCATGTGACTCACCAAACTATGGTCATGTGACTCACCAAACTATGGTCATGTGACTCACCAAACTATGGTCATGAGACTCACCAAACTATGGCCATGTGACTCACCAAACTATGGTCATGAGACTCACCAAACTATGGTCTGATATTCAAATGCAGTGTCTGATGCCCCACCATTGAGCTTTTTTGCGTAAAACATTTCCCGCAGACCTTGCACATGAAAGGGCGCTCTCGTGTGTGAACTCTCACGTGTTCCTCTATGCGGCACTTGTACTTGTTCGCTCGCCCGCAAAAAATGCAGTAGTAAAATCCATCCTCTTTCCTAAAGTATCCTTTGCTTTCTGGACTAGACTCTGAAAGTGAAAGCTGCGTGGGTTGTAATCACCAGTTGCTAAATAGCAAGAATAGGGAATACATGAAGGATACTACGGTAGACACTATCAGTCATGTGACTTGTGCAGTCCCAGATTACCCATTAGGCAAGGTAAGCTACTGCCTATGGGCCCCGCGTCTTTTAGAGGCCCCATGAGACCATGACAATTTTTTTTTTACATACGTACTAAGCCTAATCTAGTTACAGAACAAAACCAATTATTAAATCAATGGTATATTGCTTGGCACTGGTAGGCTTATTAAAACAAATAAAATTGACTGATCACTGTTGTTCTAGAGAGCACTGGAACCCGCCAAAGGCCGCGAAAGTTTCACTACCATATTGGCCTCTTCGTCGCTTTCCTTCACTGGACTTGAGCAATGCTGTGTCACATGAGATATCGCCCTGTGACCATAATCTTATTTCATCTTAAACATGTATGTAAATAAAGCAATTATCATATTCCAATATAAGCTATTAAAAACAGCTGCCAGGAATTATAAAATATAATATTTAATCCCTATCATTCAGCAATACAAGATTAATTTAAATTAACAAATTTATTTACCGGTAGTTTCAACGACATAAACAGGAGACGTTATCATCACATTAATCTAAAAACAATTATATCCAACATGTAATTTAATTTCTACGAAATTCTTGATTTGTATTTCAAGGTATAAGCTTTTCAGCAACCTGCTCAATACGTATGCTCTGTCCAGCGAGAGCTGTAACAAGTAAGTGCTCGACTACTCTTCCAGCTGTAACAAGTAAGTGCTCGACTACTCTTCCAGCTGTAACAAGTAAGTGCTCGACTACTCTTCCAGCTGTAACAAGTAAGTGCTCGACTACTCTTCCAGCTGTAACAAGTAAGTGCTCGACTACTCTTCCAGCTGTAACAAGTAAGTGCTCGACTACTCTTCCAGCTGTAACAAGTAAGTGCTCGACTACTCTTCCAGCTGTAACAAGTAAGTGCTCGACTACTCTTCCAGCTGTAACAAGTAAGTGCTCGACTACTCTTTCGGCGAGAGCTGTAACAAGTAAGTGCTTGACTACTCTTGCAGCGAGAGCTGTAACAAGTAAGTGCTCGACTACTCTTTCGGCGAGAGCTGTAACAAGTAAGTGCTTGACTACTCTTGCAGCGAGAGCTGTAACAAGTAAGTGCTCGACTACTCTTCCGCTTTCTCAGTACGAACCTCCCTCTGGCAATACTGGGCTTAACCGTTTGCATGCTGGGAAATTTGTCGTCTGCTAAAAATGTCATCTGCTGAATTTCTAAAATTAGCATTTTCTTCAAATTTTTTTCCAAGAATACTATCAGAATAGCAAACAGTTTGGATCCTGATGAGACGCCACGTTTTGGGGTCAGTGAAACCCCACACAAGGACCCCAAAAATGCCTGTAAAGTTTTATTCGAATACCTGAAGTAGAAACAGTGATATGAAAAAGTTGAAAGTTTACATGACCAAATTTCTAAGTGCATAAAGAGAGCACAAGACTGCTCAATTGCAGGATACAGTTATTAAACTTGGTCTGTGAAAGTTATATTAGAATACCTGAAGTAGAAACAGTGATATGAAAAGTTGCAAGTTTACCTTAACCAAATTTCTATGAATCTTAACCCTTTGCATGCTGGGAAATTTGTCTTCTGCTAAAATGTCTTCTGCTGAATTTCTAAAATAAGCATTTTCTGTGATTTTTTTTCAAAGAACACTTTCAGAATAGAAAACAGTTTGGATCCTGATGAGATGCCATGTTTTGTGGCGTCTCATCTGGATCCAAACTGTTTGCAAAGGCCTTCAAAATCTGGTTCCAGCGCTTAAAGGGTTAAAGTGGGCTTTATTCTGATAAAATGTAAATAAATGTTATCAAACTTTGTAATTCACATTGGCCTAACATAAAGCACATGTGAGAAGTTTCACTAGAATACCTGTAGTAGAAACAGTGATTATGAGAACATTTCCCTTCACCTTTAGTATAACATAGAACAGAGGCCAACAAATAGGTGAGTAATACAGCTCAAACTATTCAGTGAATAGTGGAGCAGTAAACTATATTTCACAGGGTTAATAAACAACATTTTGACAACTAGAGGACATAGGAACTTTGACATACAATCAAGTGAGTGAGGACACATTCAAGAGATCAAGAGCTAGTTGTCTTTTGCGAATTAATATCCTTGTTGTACATAAAAAAAATATTGCATAAAATATAATGTGTATGCCTGCAGTTTTCACAGTTTCTCATTACAAAAAATGCAACAGCCCCTTCTCAAAATAAAATACACTTTTTAACAAAATACGCTTTAAAAAGTGTATTTTTTCTGCATTTTTACCGAAAAGTGTATTTTTTCTGCATTTTTTTCATAATTAAGTGCACTGAAGTGCATTTTTTCTGTATTTTCATTATCTTTAAGTGTATTTTACTGTACTTTAAGTGTATCTTCTGTAGACAAAGTGCATCTTTTTATACAATAAGTGCATTTTTTCAATGAAGTGCATTTTTTGTGCATATTAGTGTATCTTCTGATTTGCAAAAAAAATATTCTTTCTGTACAAGTGTAGTTTTAGTGCATCTTCATAAAAAAGAGCAACACTATAGCAAATAACTGAAGTTAAAGGACAGAGATATAGTGTTTAATAGGAGGATTGTACTGAATTCTTTTTTATCTTCACATAATGTTTATGGTCTTATTATTACAATTTGTCTGCTCATAAAATATGTGAATCAGTAGAGCAGCTTTTAAAGGGAAAAGTACAACTAAATCAGGCTGTGGGTAAATAATTAAAAATATTGAAAGTGTCAAAAAAATTATGTGGGCTTGCCAGAATCAATTATACCTTCACAACATAAAAAACAAGTATTTGAACTTTCTTACACTGATATTTAACCCCAATTCAATTAATGTCTACCACATTGACTATTAACATACATTTTAAAAGACAATTTAAATAATATTTATAATATTATATTTATTTCCTAACACCATTCAGTATGTTATATTGAAATATTCACAATTAAATATAATATGCTAAGTGTGCTGTGTATTATTCAAAAAATATCAGATAAGATCAGGATCAGATAAGAGATCAATTAGCATCATAAACACTAATCTCTATCAGTGCTCCATCTAGCCAAAACAAAGGGGTGTTTATAGAATTTTGATTGGTTCTGGGACCATCTATTTGAAAACAAACCACTTTTGATTGGTTGGAGCACAGCAAGTTATTTGGAGCACATGAAGTTATTTTTGTAAACAATTTGGTTTTAGCAACTTAAATTGAGCTAAATTTTTAGGTATAATTCAGCAACATTAATTCTAGTGTCAAATGTCTTGAAATTCTTTCAGCACATGAACTATTGTGTGATGAAAACAATGTGTATTTACTACAATGTGTAAATCAACAATAAGTTTGTTGCAAAGAAGATTCAAAGTGGGTGGTTAAAGTGATCAACAACTGCCGTTTTTGTTTTTTTGGAATGCTGAAGAACAGCTGTAACAGGTTTGTATTTTCATTTCTGCATCTCTTTTTAATTAAATTAATTATGATCATTATCATATTTATGTATTGTCACTGGGAAATGTAACTGGATGAGTAAATGTAATGCAATTTTAAGGAAAAAAACACCATTTGAATTATTATGGCTGTATTTTATGGTTATTGTCATCTTAAAATTTATTTATACCTATTTCTTGTCATTAATGAACAGATTTCTTTCCCCCATATTTAATCAGAACTTTAATATTTTATATTTGAAGGTTTAACCCCAAGGTGAAATTTACATTGATCGGAAGATCCATTGGACAGAATGTGCATCATCGCCTGCCAAAAAAGGGAGCAAAAAGGGGACTACCTGATGTATGGACATGTATACCAGGCGAACTTGAGGGGAACAGGAGTGGGAAACCGTGCCCTGTAGCTTGTCCTTGACCAAGAAAAGATGGATTTGTTGAGAGGTAAAACTATATAATAAAGGTTATTGCAATTCAAAGACGTCACACTTCCCACCAGTCCACACAGCCAAAGGAGACCACATATATTAGTACATTTATTAACAGTATTTTCTATCAAACGTAATTTCTTTAAACTATTTATGAAAAGCGTTAATTCACATGTGATCACGAGATTAAAATTGCAAAAATAAACAAACAAAAACAACAAGCCAACAAACTTGTTTTGATTTAAATTTATGATATTTATAGCAACTGTTGAACAAGATTACCATAACAGCAATATTTAACACTTAAATTATAAAATATCTTTCAGGACCTGATCTCAAATGAGATCATGCACGAGAAGCGCCTCGCAGACCATGACAGTAGTATTCAGACCTGATCAGCTGGTGAAGTGCTCTATAAAGGGTTGCTTATGAATGCATTCTTTGTAAGGAACAGTGTATAACAACAAATATAGTGACAGGGGCTAAGCTGCTAAATATTGTCAGCATGTATGCAGTGATTTTCTTTGGAAATTCAAAACAACCTGTACGTACTGGCTCTCAGAAGGGCATGTTTTAGCGCAATAATGAACAAAAAAAGGAAGATCTTAAAAATAAGGTATAGATTTATATATATTTCATGAATACTGTTCATTTATCATATATTAGGATCCAGAATATGATTGAATTAAATGTGCTTCTTTTGTCCATATTAAAAAGGGATTTGGAATTAATGTAATATATAAAAATCTAGTAAATGATAGGGAAAACATTTCAGCTTAAGGAGGGGAAATCTTTAATATTTTTTTAAGTGGAAACCACCTGTATTTGGCTGTTAATCAGTTACCGATAATCAGAGGGGAGAAAAATCACTGGTATGAGCTTGATATTTTCAATTGTTAATTCCAGATAGGCAATAGCCCGTTTGAATCCTCTTTTTTATGTAGATATGTAACATTTGTTTTTGTTTTTTAAGGTTTAACATTCTAATAAAAGTGTGTATTTATCTATTGAATTGTACTTTTTGTTTTTTATGTATGTGTTTACACTAACCTTTCATTTAAAGAATGAATGCTGACTTCAAAATGCTGGGATTTTTGTTTAATTTGGTTAATTTTTAAGCATATTAATTTGAAGTGATGAAAAGTACACTTGAGCGTATAATGCGCTTAAAAAATTCACTTCCAACACTTCAAAAAGTGTATCATTTGTATGACTGAAAATGCACTCAAGTGTATTAATGCGCTTAAAAATTCACTTTTAATATTGTAAGGTGTATTATTTGTATGACCGGGAATGCACTCAAGTGTATTAATGCGCTTAAAAAAGTTCACTTTCAATTTTGTAAGGTGTATTATTTGTATCAGTGGAAATGCACTCAAGTGTATTAATGCGCTTACAAAAATTCACTTTGAATACTCAATGAAGTGTATTATTTGTATGACTGGAAATGCACTCAAGTGTATTAATGCGCTTAAATAATTTGCTTTTAATTCTGTAATGTGTATTATTTGAATGACTGGAAATGCACTCAAGTGTATTAAATTATTAATGCGTTTTAAAAAATTTACTTTGACCATAAAGTGTATTATTTGTATGTCTTAAAATACACTCAAGTGTATAAATGCACTTAAAAATAAACTTAAGCGCACTTATTATCTTAATAAACGCACTTAAGTGTATTATTTAGTGGAAAAAAAATACACTTAAATGTATAAACACACTAGTTAAAAGTGTTTTTTTTAACAGATTAAAATGCACTTGTTAAGCAAAAAATACGGTGCCAATAACATGCGCATTAAATGCGCATTTAATGTGCATTTAATGCGCATTAAATGCGCATTTAGTGCACTTTTTCGAGAAGGGCTAGATCATCAAATTATACTAGGCTATACAAAAATTAAATAAACTTTACAGCACATAATAGATGCATTTTTTATTTCAATCCTTTTCTTTACACACAAATTTATCTAATACATCACCTTGGTTAAATAAGTTTCTTATAACAAAAATAACTGTAAATTTAAAATAAAGATGAAAGGAAAACCAATGAAACATACTTGCACATCGTATTTACAATTGCATTGTTGTTGATAAAACACAATATATAGCGGAGCAACATATGGCAACGCAAACAAAAACACTTGCCAGATAAATTATTTAATTACCAGATATCAATTAAAAAGAAGAAGAGTGGAATGTGAAAAGTCTTTATATCTGAAAACAGGTATATGCAAATAGGCCAATGCTAGATATATTTGTAATCTTTAATGCTACCATAAACAAATACACACAAATTAAAGTGGGAAAACCCAGCTTAATGCATATGATAAAAGTGTCATTGCAGATTAGAAGGTGAAACAAAAAGAGTTTAAATATCGTTGAAACTCAGCATTTATAAAGATTAAAGTAAAGTTCATAACTCATAGCAATTTACGTCTCTATGGTTTTAAATATAGGTGAAATTCAGCCTTTTAAAAGAGTTAAGTCAAGTTCATACTTCATAGCAATTTACCTCTCTAAGGTTTTAAATAAAGTTGACACTCAGCCTTTTGAAAGAGTTTACTTAAAATCATAACTCAAAGCAATCAATGTTTAAATCACTGTGGTTTAACATGACCAATTATATATTTATGTTTTAAAATAGTTTATTTAAGTTATGGTTTTATTGAGTATATTTTTAATCATGTTTTGAAAGATTTTTTTTAATGTTCATAACCCAAAGCAATTTACATCTCCAATGTTTTATGAAATAAATTTTTTATCATGTTTTCATATTTACGTCTACATGGTTTTAAATATAACTTTAACTTGCCTAATTAATAACTCATAGCAATTTATGTCTCTATGTTTTTTAATTTAGTGAAAGCTCAGTCGTATCAATTAACGTCTCTATGGTTTTAAAAATAGTTGAAACTTAGCCATATTCTTAACTCATAGCAATTTATGTCTCTATGGGTTAAAATATAGTTGAAACTTAACTTAATTCATAAGCCATAGTTATCTACATCTCTTTGGTTTTTAACATAGTTGAAATTTAGCCTTATTAATAACTCATACAAAATGTAATCTCTATGTTTTTTTTATGAAGTTGAAACTAAGCTTTATTCATAAGTCGTAGTAATCTACATCTTTAGGGTTTTAAATACAGTTGAAACTCAGCAGGATGTCGCGAAGCCTCGTGAGCCTTCAAAGTATCCGAGCGACTCGACCTATACAAACAGAATCGACAACGAAATGGTTTGTCCCCTGTATGGGTCCTCATATGACGAATCAGATGAGATTTGGAAGGCTGCCTCAGTCCACATATCGTGCAAATGTTTTCACTTCGAACTTCTGTGATCATCCACTCAATGTTTGAACCGGCATCAGGGTTATTGGCGTCTGAAATAAAGGACGTAATGTAATTTTGGCCTCATCTCATATTTTCACAGATAAAATTTTATGCAATGTAACCTATATATTGCCTTGTGAGATTTTACGGTTGACCTGGTCCAGGTCAACACAACGCAATAGTACACTGCGATTTCTTTTGAAAATGGACATTCGAAAGGGTAGATATATACAATCAATCCTATTACATTTTAATCCCTTTAAAGTTTTTATGCTACTACTATTGACTCAGTGTTTGATTTTTAAACAAGAGATGTGTTAGTCAAAAACTCAATTCCCCCTATTGCGCCGCTTTGAAATATAATTTTTTTTGTTTGACCTTTGACCTTGAAGGATGACCTTGACCTTGAACATCCACCACTCAAAATGTGCAGCTTCATAAGAACGCCGCTTTGAAATATTTTATTTTTTTACCTTTGACCTTAGAGGATGACCTTGACCTTGAATTTCCACCACTCACAATGTGCAGCTTTATGAAAACGCCGCTTGGAATTATTTTTTGACCTTTGACCTTGAAGGATGACCTTGACCTTGAACTTCCACCACTCAAAATGTGCAGCTTCATGAGATACACATGCATGACAAATATCAAGTTGCTATCTTCAATATTATAAAAGTTATGGCCAATGTTAAAGTTTTCGGACGGACAGACGCCATATATTTGACATTTGACGTTGGAGGATGACCTTGACCTTCACCTTTCACCACTCAAAATGTTCAGCTCCATGATATACACATGCATGCCAAATATCAAGTTGTTATATTCAATAGTGAAAAAGTTATGGCCAATGTTAAAGTTTTTGGACGGACGGACAGACGCATATATTAGACATTTGACCTTGAAGGATGACCTTGAACTTCACCTTTCGCCACTCAAAATGTGCAGCTCCGTGAGATGCACATGCATGCCAAATATCAAGTTTCTATCTTCAAATATGCAAAAGTTATGGCCAAGGTTTAAGTTTTTTTTCGGACGGACGGACGGACTGACATACACACAACTGACTGACGGACAGTTCAACTGCTATATGCCACCCTACCAAGGGCATAAAAAGCAATGCAATGTTGATACTATTATGTAATATCTGTGTTGGCTTTCGGAACAATATTGCTTGACCATTAAAGAAGACCATTGAAACAAATGTTAATGACCCTCACTACGGGAAAACAGGGCTTAATGCATGAGCGTTTAGTGTCATCACAGATTAGACTGTGCAACCAGCATAGGCTTATATGGAAGTATACTTTTGGCTATTAAAGAATTTTTTGTTTTAAGGAAGTCTTTTCTTAATGAATTAAGTCTAGGGGGAAATTGTTGTCTTGGATAAATGCACAGACTTATCTGGGAGAACACTTTACACACATACATTAAGCCCAGTTTTCCCAGAAAGAGACTTGTATATCAAAGACACCAGTGGACCGAGGTGTGAGCTGTAATTCACAAATAGTAAAAACTAGTGGCACTACGGTGCTTACAACTGAGTTACAGGCAACTGCTAGTTCAAGAAGATATAAACAGGGCCTTGACATCCTTTAATGACATATCAAACGGAAACCAATTTAAAACTTAATGTGACAGTGACCTTGAATTTTGACCTAGTGACCCAATTTCAATAGGGGTCATCTTCTGTCCAAGGCCGATGCACATGTGAAGTATCAAGCCAATCCGTCCATTCGTTGACAAGTTATTGATCGGAATGATTTTCACTTATTGTGACAGTGACCTTGACATAAATACCACAATTTCAATAGAGGTCATCTACTGTCCAATGTCCATGGCCAAGCACACATGAAGTATCAAGCCAATCAGTCCATTCGTTGACGAGTCATTGATCGGAAACAAGTTTCACACTTATTGTGACACTGACCTTGTCCTTTGACCTATGTTCCCCAATTTCAATAGAGGGCATCTAACGTCCAAGGCCAATGCACATGTAAAGTATAAAGCCAATTGGTCAATTCATTGACAAGTTATTGATTAGAAACAAATTGGTCTAACGACAGACTGACCGACCAACATCCAGCAAAACAATACACCCCCTCTTCTTCAAAGGGGGTCATCATAATAATACAATTGTGTATATCTTGTTGCAATAACTCACTTGAAGAATAAGGCATTTTTATTATTTTGAAGATTTCTTTATTCATTCACACTATCAAATGTTTCTAGCTAAGACATATTAACACAATCTTTGCTTTTGAACAAGGCATTAGACATTCATCAAGTATACATGAACATACCAAGAAACTGAAACACTATTAATTATGAATTACACATATCAAGGGACTCTATTATTATATCAATTATTAACCAAAAAAAGTAACAAGCTTTTTAAAAAGTGACACTAGTTGATTAGGAACTTATATACTATTGGAAACATATTCACAGAACAGATATATGACCAGTTAAAAGTTAATTTTTTCAAGTAGTTACCTAATTATTAAGTAGAAACATTTTTCTTCATAAATAAACATCTTGACCCGCCCAGCAGGCATGAACTCCAATCCAAAATAAAGTATTCAAATTCATAGTACTTTACGTTTGAATAGTCATTGATAAGAAAAAAAAATGTACCTCACAACACCTACAGCGGGAATTCACAATTTTCTAGCTTTAAAGATGCTAGAAAAATTCCGCAAGTCATTTGTGCCAAGGTCCATAACTCTCTATGACTCTACAAAACGGAACTCAACGCATTCCTGCTCAGAAGCCAGCTGAAAATGGCTAAATGGATATGCAACCAGCATAAAACCAGAACAGCCAGCAAGTATCGTGCAGTCTGTTCAGGTTTTATGCTGTTTGCTGATCATCAGTACCTAAGGGTTGGATATTAGTCTTTAAAACTTATATCTAGTAAGAAAGGTCTTTAATTTGAATTTCTAACTGGCACAGACATGTCAAAAGGCATATCGGAGAGGCAAATGGTTGGATATTTAGCCTTTTAAACTTGAATCTATTAAAAAAAGTCTTTAATTTAATTTGATTTTCTTAGGCACTGCAACCATGTCAAAGTGCCTATCTGATTTGTAAAGGGTTGGAAATTTAGCCTTTAACACTTGAATTTAACTCTTTCAGTGCAGGAACCTAATTTTGAAGGCCTGTGCAAACAGTTTGGATCCAGATGAGACGCCACAGAATGTGGCGTCTCATCAGGATCCGAACTGTTTGCTATTCTGATAGTATTCTTTGAAAAAAATCGAAGAAAATGCTAATTTTAGAAATTTAGCAGACAACATTTTAGCAGAAGACAAATTTCCCAGCATGCAAAGGGTTAATAAGAAAGGTCTAAAATGTTTTTGGATAGTCAAATCGTCAAAGCGTGTTTCTGAGAGGGAAAGGTTACGGGTCTTGTTCACGCCCATGTAACGGCATGTATCCTCTTATAATGCTTTCTCAAGGCATCGCGCCGGTTACACCGATGGTCGCAGATGTTACACTGGTATGGCTTGGTCTGCAAGTGCGTCAATATGTGGCGACTCATGCTGTTCTTTCTGGGCATGGTTTGGCTGCAGACAAGGCACTTGAACGTCTTGCCACCGGACACGTTCGTGTGGCTGCTGATATACCGGTCTGTCGGGTCTGAAGAGGAATAAGTGACAAGGATTAGACGGGATGATGGGATTATATATGAGGTTTACTCTTGAAAACTAGGCTAAATGAAGTCCATTCTAAACATGGACGCTACATTCCGCTTTTATGAAATTTTTCGTTCAAAGAAAGTCTCATCTAAACAAAATCCAGTCTAGACGGAGAGTGTTGTCCTTGATTTTCATGCGCAGACAGCACAGATAACAAATCTACATAATTATATTAGATAGTATTTCTATAGCAGTGGGAAGTAAATCTAGGGGTAGGTTGACTTTTAAAGAAAACTGCCAAATAACAGCAAATGCTGATAAAGAATGGAGAAACTCTGAAATAAAACATCATTCTGTCTGTAAATTGTAATCTGAGCTTTGGTATAACCTGATTGTTAATGCCAATTTAAGACAGAAAATAAATCATAGAAAATTAAGAAAACTCTGTGTAATTATCCGAAAAGACATTAAGTAAAATTTAATTTTCGGTATGGTGCCTTTATCAAAATTTCAGAACTTTGAATTTCTGTAATTTTGATAAAGGCTCAATGTCCAGTAGTCAATAAAAGGAGTTTAATCAGATGATTAATTCTAGGGATGCAAGAGGTTACAAAAATAATTAACCGGTTAACCTTTATCCATAACCGATTATTAACCGGTTAACCGTAACGCCTTATGCGTAGTTAAAATGATTAAAGAGTACGTCAAAAATGTCATACCGCTCGCACCGTTCGGTAGAAACAAAAGTAATTTTCAATCGCTTGCGTTGATAACATGCCAGTTTTGTAATAAAATGTATTATACAATTTATTTAACAATTTTGTAAATGTATGCTATATACTAGTATTTGATTTAATTTTCCTGCGTAAATGCAAAGGAGTAACAAAGTAAATAACTACACAATGTTCATTTTCTCGTGTTATTAACTGTTTTTGGTTGGGCCGCTTATATTACGTTCGCGTCGTATCGCTCACGAAAATGATGTGTTTCTTTGTTCATTCTGTTTCAATTTTTGAAACTCAAATTTTCTCAATATAGAAATGTGCTTTGCTCTTTCAATTAATCAGTACATTTAGTTAATAGCGAAGTAGCTAATTATTATGATCTCAAATACTGATAGTTACGTATGTTTGTTAACGTACCATAGCGCGCAAATTTTAATCAATTACACAAATACTAAATTTTCAGGCTTTATTTTGTTTAAATATTTTAATTGATGTTTAATTATTTAATTATTTAATAATTTGCTTTGATAAATAACACTTGCATCGGACGGTAATGGTGGACTCGTTGGACGTAAATTATAATAATAATCATAATTTCTGATAAACAAAAACGACGTTAACTCGACAAAAAACAAACTACGTATGCAATTCTTGATAAAATTATTACTTATTAACACGAAATTTTCGCGAGCAATCAGTGTTGGATATTGGTTAACAAAACACGGTCCAATGTTTCAACTGTTTTTTATCGCGAGTTCAATAAACTTGCCAATTACGTCTTCGCTAATTGCTCCGACTCCCCGAAATTCGCTAGTTAAATTTTCGCGAGTTAAACAAAACAATAGTGTCAGTTATCAAAACGTACCCCCTATTTTTTATCACAAAGATATTGATTTATTGTTTTTATCACTTTGATTGTTGACACGTTATTTATTACCGTCGATGGTGCGGCATGTTGTTTTAACTAATAGCCAGCGCAAGTTGGCAGAATGTCTCACGCAAAAGTAAAT
Source organism: Dreissena polymorpha (assembly GCF_020536995.1). Lineage (NCBI taxonomy): Eukaryota > Metazoa > Mollusca > Bivalvia > Myida > Dreissenidae > Dreissena > Dreissena polymorpha. The sequence continues at coordinate 201,849,671 of NC_068355.1, forward strand.
CGTACGATTTATTCCATGAAAACAACATAATCAAATATTTTTATCAGGTTAACCTTTTCCCGAAAATATAACCGGTTAACTGGTCGTTTCGGTAGGTTAACCGGTTAACCTCTTGCATCCCTAATTAATTCAGAAAACATATAAATATGCAAAATAATCCACCAGTTCAAACAAAACTTTTGCTAAGTTTGGAAAACATAACTTGGCTAAGTTTGGAAAACATAACTAGGCTAAGTTTGGAAAACATAACTAGGCTAATTTTGGAAAACAAAACTTTGATAAGTTTGGAAAACAAACCTCCACTTCTACATCGTAAAAACAAGTCTATCCCATTACTAAATAACACGAAAACAGGCTCTTTGTAACTAAATCCAGTCCAAATGAACTGAGGTACAGATATATGCTTTCTTGCAAAGCAGAACTGTATAGCACACTCTTATCAGTGTATTACTTATTAACAAATCATTTGTACAGAAATTCTGTAAAACACAACGGACCAAAGCTACACAGATTATTGAATACTATAGATTTATCTATTTTTGTTAAAACAAAATTCGTGGATTCACAAAATCTGGCATTTTCCTTTAATTCTACCAGCTGTTAACCAGTCTCTTATAGTTATTTTACAGTTGGAAAACTGTCATTTCTACCAGCTGTTAACCAGTCTCTTATAGTTATTTTACAGTTGGAAAATTGTCATTCCTACCAGCTGTTCATCAGTCTCTTATAGTTATTTTACAGTTGGAAAATTGTCATTTCTACCAGCTGTTAACCAGTCTCTTTTAGTAATTTTACGGTTGGAAAATTGTCATTTCTACCAGCTGTTAACCAGTCTCTTTTAGTAATTTTACAGTTGGAAAATTGTCTTTTCTACCAGCTGTTAACCAGTCTCTTTTAGTAATTTTACAGTTGGAAGATTGTCATTTCTACCAGCTGTTCACCAGTCTCTTTTAGTAATTTTACAGTTGGAAAATTGTCATTTCTACCAGCTGTTAACCAGTCTCTTTTAGTTATTTTACAGTTGGAAAATTGTCATTTCTACCAGCTGTTAACCAGTCTCTTATAGTTATATTACAGTTGGAAATATTGTCATTTCTACCAGCTGTTAACCATGGAAAATTGTCATTTCTACCAGCTGTTAACCATGGAAAATTGTCATTTCTACCAGCTGTTAACCATGGAAAATTGTCATTTCTACCAGCTGTTAACCAGTCTCTTTTAGTAATTGTACAGATGACAAAGCTATACAAATAACAAGTACACATTACAATTTACAAAGTATTACAATAAATTCACTTTACTACATTTTTATTTACAAACAGTAAAAACATGATCGAATTTACAATTTTAGTACACAGATAAACAGACTATTAATTATTTAAAAAATTATAAACGTGGTGAATGTGCGCCTAACATGTGAATAATAATTTACAAACAAAGTAAAGACAATTTACAAACACAGTAAAGACATAATAAACCTGTGCCTTACACCTTATATAGCAAGTATAACCCTTCCCCACTCAGAAGCAAAGTGAAGATGGCTATGTGCAAACAGCATAAAACCAGAACAGCCTGCGAGTAACTTGCAGTCTGTTCAGGTTTTATGCTGTTTGCTGCTCATCAATATCTAAGGGTTGGAAATGAAGCCTTCAAAACTTGAATCTTGAAGAAATGTCTTTAATTAAATTTAACTTTCTAAAGAACAACAAATGCATTAAAATACGTATCTAAGCGGTAAAGGGTGAAACACAATTGGTAAAACAGATGTTCTGTAAAGCAATGACAGAGGATGGCTCTCCATCACTTCCCATTAGAAGGTTGTTGGGTGTTCACAGAAATGGGTGGACGTTTTTTTCATGTTTTTCACGTAGCTCTTGGGTAGCAAATATTGCGCGGCAAAATGTACAATTTTGAAATCCTAAGGGATGCATACATTGGACATGCTTCGTTAGCTCCAGCACTTTACGGAACGGCATGTCACAGTATTTACATTGGAACGGAAAGTCACTAGTGTGAGACTTGACGTGATTTCTCAAGGCATATGGGCTGTGACCCTTAAAGCTGCACACGCTACAGTAGAACTCTGGCACAGTTTGCCTTCCACTCGCGTAGAATTCCAGCTTAGTTTGCCTTCCACTCGCGCTGGCTGACTCAGATTCGGATCTGCAAGCCGTTTCAGCAAAGCCTGTGAAGAAAACTGCGAAATTGGCAACTTGTTGTGAATTAAAACATTTTTAAAATGTGTTGAACAAACAATATTTTTTGTGTGTGAAAAGTGTTTACATTTATCAATATAATGCAAAGTGTTGTCCCAGATAAGCCTGTGCAGTCTTCACAGGCTGATCAGAGATGACACTTTCCGCTTTAACTGTATTCTTCATTTAAAATAAGTCTCTTCTTTGCCAAAATCCAGTAAAGGTGAAAAGTGTCGTCCGTTACTAGCCTGTGTGGACTGCACAGTCTAATATGCGACAACACTTTACGCACATGCATAAAGCCCTGTTTTTCCAGAACCAAGCTTTACTATTCTGAGAAAGAATTGAGAAGCAGATTATGGATTTTTATCACTTTGCACAGAAAGACTGTTTGGTCATCAAAACTTTGCGTCGATTTTGTACATGTATTTTAGAGTGTGATTGCGAGAAAACTTCGAGTCACAAAAATTACAATGGAAGGGTCTTTGCCCAGTATGTACCATAACCAGGGTGCAGGATCACGTGTCTTTGTTGGGTTCCCAATTAAACGTCAATGGATGTAAACACACAGGTAAGTGCTTCTTTTTTCCAAATAACTTTTTAAAGCAATTTTCCTTAAGAATTTTAACTTGTGCATAAAAGATACATTTTTATGATGATTATGGCAATTTGAAATACAGTACATTATAATTATTTTATGTACTAAGCCTGTGTTCTAGTTTAAAAATTACATGTGAACTGCACCATTATGCTTCACGCAACATGAAACTTTGTCACTAGATTTCAGACGTATTCAAGGATTTATTCTTATACCTTAAGATATCGGCACAATCTGCAAGACAAAAACACTGTAGTCTATACACTAAAGATTTTTGCAAATGTATTTCAATAACTTGAGATTTTCGCAAAAATAAAGTTCTTAACAGTGTGTTTACATTCTGTCCAGCCTTTGTGAAAACCCCTGAAAACCCTGTGAATCCTTCATCCTGATAATATGTTGCTTCATTCTTGCCATAGTTTGAGCCTTCAATCCATACACTTTACAATAATGCACCATGCAACTGGTGTGTTTCTGTTTGTCTACTTTGAGAATTGAAACGCTCTTGGCTGGCATAACTCTCCAAAAAATCTGAAAAAGAAAACAGTAGCAAATTCATATCATAAGATAGAATAACAAAGTCAAAACTTTCAATGATGAACAATTTTGTTTTTAAACCACAAATAAAACTTTCTCAGTATCGAGCTTCAGATAAAACTCTTCTAATAAAAATGCATAGAAGTAGTTAATAAATTGTTAACAAATACTTCAAATTAAACTTATAATGGCATGTTTCTTAGTTATGTATAAAGTCTAGCAAATGAGCAACTAGAATCAGTACTGATATTATTTTTTTAATTTGTTATCAAATTCCAACCAGAGGGAGAACACATATGAGCTACGATCTGGGAGAATGGGTCTTACAGCACGTGTGTACAGTGTTGTCCCAGCTTAGCCTGGGTAATATGCACAGGCTAATCTGGGACGACACTTTCTGCTTTTATGGAATTTTTCGTTTTAAGGAGAGCTGTTTAAAAAAAAATTCCCATATAGGCTGCAGACTGCACAGGAAAATCTGGGATGACACTTTTTGCACATGCATTAAGCACCGTTTTCCCACAGCAACTTATACGAATTTACTTACACTTAGACCTATTGATAATTTCATATCCACTTGCGTTTGGTTGTGGGTGAACAGGGGTTGTATGTAAATGCAACTCATTTGCTCTCGGTGTACCATACTCGCAAAGGGAACACTGTAAAATTCAGTCCCTTACAAGGGTCTGAATATGACTAGCAGCCGACCTAGTACAATGCCCGCACACATTAACTGCTTAACTATTTCGATTAGGTCCTCAGCCACATTTGCCTTGGAATAATTTGTCAGTCTCGATGTGCTCATGTTTTCCATTTCAATGCAGACTGATGTATGAAACATATAACATCAAATTAAAAGGGCATAGCAATGGCCAAACAAGCTCAAAAACAAGTATTTCCATGACCAGCTGTGATTTGCCAAGAAATGATATCAATTTAAAAATGGTGCCTTTCAAATTAAGAATATCAGTTAATACTTCCCTCCTAATTAATAAATATTGTCAGCAATAACCAAAAAAAGATACGCTTGTGATAAAAACGAGGGATTATAAAGGTTACTGCTTAACACATTACCTCTTAGATATGTATTTTGACCCATATTTAGTCCCTTATCAAGTAAAATTTAATAAAAAGACCTTTTTTTATTAGAATCAAGTTATAACGGCTTCATTTCCAACCCTAAGATACTGATGAGCAGCAAACAGCATATAACCTGAACAGACTGCCGGTTACTAGCAGGCTGTTCTGGTTTATGCTGTTTAATTGCACATAGCAATTTTCACTTTGCCTCTGATTGGGAAATGGGTAACAGGGCTTTTGAACCTGCTCGTTTCCAGCCCTTGATATGTACAGAAAAACACAGAGGCCCTATTGAACAGTTTAATAGAGCAAAAAGTGAACGATGAATTACAATTTTCAAAACGTTCACAAGCCTTATCTGAGAGAACACTTAACGCACATGCATTAAACTCCATCTGAGAGAACACTTAACGCACATGCATTAAACTCCATTTTCCCAGAATGGGGCTACTGCACTTTAACCCTTTGCATGCTGGGAAATTTGTCGTCTGCTAAAATGTCGTCTGCTGAATTTCTAAAATTAGCATTTTCTTCGTTTTTTTCAAAGAATATTATCAGAATAGCAAACAGTTTGGATCCTGATGAGACGCCACGTTCTGTGGCGTCTCATCTGGATCCAAACTGTCTGCAAAGGCCTTCATAATTTGGTTCCCGCACTGAAAGGGTTAAATTTTCTTTCAGGCACTCTTTATTGTCATCATTCAAAATATTGTCTTGACTTTTTTTTTATCCTAATCTCCATAATTGATTTATTTTCCCCTGAAGTCTCTCCTACACTGTCCCATGCTTCGCCTCATGCACGCACAGGCTGTGTCTTTCCTACACTGCCCCATGCTTCGCCTCATGCACGCGAAGGCTGTCAGCTCGTGCGGACCGGTACTCGCAGTACCGACACTTGAACGGTTTGTCTCCGGTATGGACCCGCATGTGCCTGATGAGGTGCGCGCGGGAGGCCTGCGTTTTCCCGCAGACAGGGCACAGGTGAAATGATAGGCCTAACTGACCAGCGGGAGATTTCTGTGCCAGGGCCAGAAGGTTGTCCATCTGAGCAGAAGAGATTGACGATCCCTGTACCGCCAAACTGGCAACTGCAAAACGAAAATGAGTATTCAGGGGAGATAATTTAGTAATTAGCGGTATTATTTGCATGCTTAAGATTTCTGTTTTTGCTTGTCTGTACATAGAAAATCTAATAAATGTGTAACATGTTACTTTTTTTTGCAAAAAAAATGCATACCAAGTCTAATAAATGCATAACATGATGTTACTATTTTTAGCTATAACTAAAATACATTTCAATTAACAGGGGGACATACATAACAATAATCCAGTAAATAAAAATACCCCCGCCAGTACCAACTCAAAAATAGCTGATCTGGTTAAAAATTTCAATTTTTAATAGATGCAGACAATTCAGAATTAATTGCAAGGCAATATTGGCATACATGTGAAGATAATAAGCTGAAAATGAGAAATAATGACCCTGCTTTTATTGCACTTTTTATTTTCAACTTATTCATCAATCATCATACAGTAATAAAAGCAATTAAAACTAAAACAAGCAAATTCGTTGAATTGATATCCCCGCCAATACGCTTCTGGACACAAAAGTGTTATATTTGACACTCAGCTAAAAAAGCATTATTTTAAGATACAAAGGACCATAACTCCGTTATTCACAGATGGTGTACAATGTCATTTGGCATGCATCATCCTCTTGTTTATATATATATATATATACTCATACCAAGTTTCAATGAAATCTACCAAAGCACTTCCAAGATATGGCTCCGGACACAAAAGTGCCGGACGGACGGAAGGACGGAAAGACGGACGGACAACGCCAAAACAATATCCCTCCGCCTATGGCGGGGGATAATAATATTGCACACCTTCACCCGATTTCACTTAAATACAACTTTTCTGCCTGAACAATGAACAATTAAATCACATGAATAAAACAGATTGTTATGCACTGTCCATCGAGGCAGAAACTTAATAATAATTATAATACTGTTATATTAATGAAGTTCTCAAATACTCAGCAAGTTAAAGTTTTTGAGGATTGTTAGCTCTGAAATCCACATGGAATTCTCTAAAAATAAACAAATGTATAGCCATCATACTTTCACTTGAGATTTCTGACTCCATAATCAAATTGCTAAAAGATAAAAAATAAATTACAATACACAATTAAACACTTTCCCTAAGGCTTCAACAGCAATATCGACCTGATTGCTAAAAACTTAACAACTAGTTCTAACGGCCGTAAATTTTTGGATCAAGTTAGATAGTTGAGTTTCAGCCATCAGGCCCTTTTCATATTAAACAAGCAAATTCGTTGAATTGATATCACCCGCCAATATGCTTCTGGACACAAAAGTGTTTATCTGTTATAAAAAGCATTTTTTAAAGATACAAAGGGCCGTAACTCCGTTATTAACTGATGGTGTACAATGACATTTGGCGTGCATCATCCTCTTATCCATATATATACTCATACCAAGTTTCAATGAAATCCGCCAAAACACTTCCAAGATATGGCTCCGGACGGACGGACGGAAAGAGTCAAGACGGACGGACCGACAGCGCCAAAACAATATCCCTCCGCCTATGGCGGGGGATAATAAATGGCTGCCAAGTTGGTCAATAACGCATGCAAAGAGTTCACACAATCGTACATCAGTGTAACACTTCAGATTTCAAATGGTGCCTCAGTTCATGCGATCTCAGATTGTCTGCCCTTGTGGCGCGATAGTCGCAAAACTGACATTTGAAAGGCCGGTCCCCCGTATGTTGGCGCATATGACGTTCCAAGTGTGACCTTGATGGCTGGTTCTTACCGCACAACGTACACAGAAAAAATTTCATTGGCCTTTTACTGGGCATGGCAGGGCTGATATTCAGTGAGGATAAATAGTCTTCATCCCCGGGGCTTCCAGTTCCAAGCTGCACATCAAAGAAACCTGAAATTCAAACATTTAATAAAGATAACTTTGTTGCTTTTTTTATTGCGAATAAACACACAGATTTGTGCAATGAAAACTACAGCTTTGTCACAAATGTCAGCTATGTCAAAAGAAATCTGAAATTCAAACATTTTTTCTTAGATCTTTTTTGTTACATTTTTCATATTTACTGCCAATAAACACAAAGGGATCTGCAATTCAAACTAGAGCTTCATCACAAATGTCAGCTACATGAATGTCAAAAGAAATCTGAAATGCAAACATTTTTTAAAAGATTTTTTTTTTTTTTTTTTTCATAGTCTATTGCCAATAAACACAAACATTTATACAATTCAAACAAATTGTTTATCACAAACGTCAGCTATGATCAATAGCAAATAACTGAGGAATGTGTTGATAACACGTGAAAAAGGAGGCGTTTGCACATTCAAACAACAGGGTGATGCTATCAACCCTTTCCCACTTAGAAGCAAAGTGCAAATGGCTATGTGCAAACAGCATAAGACCAGAACAGCCTGCGAGTAACTCACAGTCTGTTCAGGTTTTATGCTGTTTGCTGCTCACCGGCATCTTGTTTATCAAGGGGTTGGAAATGAAGCCGTAAAAACTTGACTCTAGTAAGAAAGGTATTCAATTAAATTAAATATTCTAAGGGCCTTCAAATGTGTGAAAATACGTATCTAAGTGGTTAAAGGTTATTAATGTTTGAATTTAATCAGTTGAGAAATGTGAAACTACATGACTCCAACAATAAACTGACCGACCGACAAAACGACTGACCCACAGAGCTTCTCTAATAAACACCCTACCTTGGGGAGTATAATAAAGGGTGCGTGAGTACCCGGGTCAGCTTTCCGCTTTAACATATCCTTGCATAATGTTAACCCATTTATGCCTAGTGGACTCTCCCATCCTTCTAAATTTGATCAATTTATTTCCAAATTAGGGATGTCTAGTATATTTATTTCTATGTTTAGAATATTTCTTACAGAAATTACTTTAAGCTAACAGCGCAGACCCATGTGAGACACCGCATCATGCGGCGTCTCATCTGGGTCTAGGCTGTTTGCCAAGGCATTTTTCTAGACGCTAGGCATAAATGGTTTAAACTATTCATAACATAAACAACTATTGGCTTGTAAGGAAACAAACATTCACAACTAAATGTATTCATGAATACAATTGAGATTATCACATAGAACGTGACAGCAACCAACCAGAATTATCACAGCATATTTCATATCAAGTATGTTTGATTAAATTATTGAAAGCACAATTTAAAAAAAATCCAAAGAGTCTTAATCAACACAGCATATTAGAAAGGCATTGTATACAATTTGGTAGCTTATATAAACATCTATTTTCTAGTATGGAATTACAAATGATGTACAAAACAAGAGGATGGTTCAATAAACTATCCCTCAAGGAAGATGGGTCAGTATCAATTCATCGAACCATACCAATTAGTCATTGATCCAAATTAGGTCATTGAGGAGGTTATAAGGAGATCAGGTGACGTGAGTGCATAAAGTGTTGGATGGAAATATTGAAGCTCTTTAGTAAGTGTGTTGATTTCAATTAAACATAAACAGACAATTTTGGTTTACAAATCTTCTGTTTTTTCCCTTCTTTATAAAGTACTAGATAACGGCACTTATCCAATTAGAAAAAAAATTACAAATTTTCCAATTTCCCAATTGCTGTCAAAAAAAGTCCAAATTGATGGTTTCTTAATATTTTTTTTTAATGCAACATTTAGTTAGTTTCCCTATTCAGTCTATGGCTTGAACCTAGGTAAATATAATATTGACATCTTGTCAAAATTTAGCTATCAATTTTAAAGTATGTGGAAGCAAAAAAAGGATACAAGGATTTCCCAATATGGCGACTTCACAACGCAAATTTTCCCAATGTCAGGGTTTTTCGCTCACAATTTTCACAATTGGACTGGTACCGATACTTTTGCTAATTGGGCAAAAAAATTGCTGCAAATGTATATGTATGGCCATTTTAAGGTCACAATGAGGTCAAGTGATGTAGGTAAGTCACATACATGTACATGTATATGCAAGAATGAAAGCTTTGTAGCACTCGGGGTTTGTGCTCAACAAAAAGCATAAGTTTGGAATCACCTTGAATTTGGACTTTCTGAACAAGTCTAAAACCTAAAGTAGGTCAATGTCAGGGTAAAAAAAGGTCCAGTGATGCATGCTGGAAAATTTGTCTTCTGCTAAAATGTCGTCTGCTGAATTCCTAAAATTAGCATTTTCTTCGATTTTTTTTCAAAGAATACTTTCAGAATAGCAAACAGTTTGGATCCTGATGAGACGCCACGTTTTGTGGCGTCTGATCTGGATCCAAACTGATTGCAAAGGCCTTCAAAATTCGGTTCCCGCACTGAAAGGGTTAAGAGTGTTCAAATATAGCATCCATACAAGTACCAAAGCTTTGGAGAAAGCGGTTTTCATGTTATGGGAAAGCATCATCTAGGTTTAACCTCTTATGGCCCAACTGCCAGATTTACCAATAGGCCAATGACTTGCTACATATAATGTGTTATCAGGTTTGGTGATTGCAAATTTAAGATATTAAACAGAAAACCCTACCGTCCGAAATATGCCATTCATATAACCAGGATGTTTAACTTTTGTTGTTCATTAACTAACTTATTAATCAATGTAGAGTGTAACAAGAATATCAAAGAAAGTTCTCTATTTGTTTTTTAATGGAATGACTTAATTGCTACATGTATATACATATTTGCCATAGAATGGAATTGTGAATGAAGCTATACGAATCGCAGTCAACAATAACCACTGGTTGCAGTATCACTTCAACACAAAATTGAATTCCAAGTTGTGTAAAAAAAATGGGTAAAATAGAGCAAGTAAGTTGTCAAAAGACTGAAACCCAGAGTTGTATTTCGTTTCTGAATACCTGTTAAATGTCCTTTAAATGTTGTTTTGAATACATTTACGTCTAATTGCTAAGTGACTCGAAGACTGTTAAACTTTTATGCTCTTTGCTGCTCATCAGTATCTAAGGGTTGGAAATGAAGCCTTTAAAACTTAAATGTAGTAACAAAGGCCTTCAACTCTTTCAGTTCGGGAACTGAATTTTGAAGGACTTTTCAAACAGTTTGGATCCAGATGAGACGCCACAGAACATTTTAGCAGATGACAAATTTCCCAGCATGCAAAGGGTAAATTAAATTTATCTTTCTAAGGGCCTACAAATGCGTCAAAATACGTATCTATGTGGTAAAGGGTTAAAGAACTCAAAGTGAAAAAAATTGCAAACAAAAACGGCTTGTATAAAAAAACAGGATTCTTCTACAATGAAGTCAAGATGTATCCAGATACTACACAATGAAGTCCAGATGTACAAAAAAATGTATCCAGATACTACACAATGAAGTCAAGATGTATCCAGATACTACACAATGAAGTCCAGATATATCCAGATACAACACATATCACACAGAAAATTCCCCATCATTTTTCTCAGCATGGGCTCTCTTCATGTGATCCAGCATGTGGTGTTTCCTGGAGAACTTTCTCTCGCAGACCTCGCACGTGAACGGACGTTCTCCAGTGTGGGTCCGTCTGTGTCGAACCAGCCAGGACTGGGCGTAGAACTTCTTGTTGCAGAATTCACACACCCACACTGAAAGCGTTTTCACAGAGCCCGGGAGGTGGATATTGTCCACTGAAAAGAACACAGGAGATTGAAAAAAAATGAAGAAAATACATCATTAGTGACTAAATTATAACCTATACATTAAAATGGGTTACCATTCTTAAATCAACAAAGTAACAGAACTCCAATGGGTATCTGATAAAAATTCAACAAAATAACCTCAATATCAATATAAATAGCCCATAAACCAGGGCATGAATAGGTATCCAATCTTAAATCAACAAAACAACCCATATATAAATACAACCAGCGCATTAAATATAACAATTTTTTTAAACCTTCAATGGGATTTCTTCAGATGTGGCAATTAGGAAATGTGATGTTTTACCCCAGATTTGGAAAGTGACATTTACTGGTACTTTATAAAGAAGGAAAAAAAAAAACTATATGTAAATCTAACTGGCAAAAGAAAGAGGACAACCATGGGTATATATCAATATACATGTACATAGCACATGAAAACACACACTCATGGGGTATCCAATTTTTGTTTTAAGATATTATTGGTTAACCACGTCATCAGAGTTCTTATATATTCTTGCTTGAAGGCGGGATGAGTAAGCTGAGGCAAATATAGATCATCAAATTATATAATGCATTGTTTTGATCTGAAAAAACATAAGTAAATAGAAATGTATGATATTTTATTTAAGCAAATCTATTTAAAGAAATAAGAACAATAACATATTAAACATTCAACAATCCTTTATTCAAGATTAATCTTTGTTTGCAAAATGGTCCAATAAAAAGCATGAATAAACAAGAGCACTGCATAACGGGTGCCAACGCTCGGCTGCAGGTGCAGTTTTGAATAAATGAAAGCTTGTCAGAATTTTTATTTTTATTTTAGAGCCAAATGTCAAGGTTTAAGCACGACGTGGATGGCAGACGCCGAGCTGGCTATGACAATACCTCGGGTTTTCTCCAAAAACAGCCAAGCTAAAAATGTGGTGCGTTGCGAGTCATGCCAGTCAGTAGATCTACAACTGCCCTATCTTGTACAAACTTGACATTGATAAAATCATGCACTATTCACTTTAAACGGAGGTTGTTGTTTTTATTATTGCTTATTATTTTCAATTTGCATGTTGTTTTTTTTTATTTCCAATCTTTTAACATCTGTTTATGTATGCAACTGTATCATTTTGATGAAATGAGTACAATAGCTGAAGACTATAAGCAGAGCTTTATAAGTACGTACAATTAAAGAGAAATCTTAAGATACAAAGTTAGTATAAACCGCGGTCTTAAATAGAAATAATACTTGTAGTTCATGGCTTGTTGTCAAATAACTAGTATAAAGCAGTCTTAAATGAAATAATACTTGTAGTTCATTGCTTGTTGTCAAATAACTAGTATAAAGCAGTCTTATACAAGGGCTGTTTGTAAAACATGCATGCCCCCATATGGGCTCTCAGTTGTAGTGACAGCCATTTTGTAAATATGTTTTTTGTCACTTTGACCTTGACCTTTGACCTAGTGACCTGAAAATCAATAGGGGTCATCTGCGAGTCATGATCAATGTACCTATGAAGTTTCATGATCCTAGCCATAAGCTTTCTTGAGTTATCATCGGGAAACCATTTTACTATTTCGGGTCACTGTGACCTTGACCTTTGACCTAGTGACCTGAAAATCAATAGGGGTCATCTGCCAGTCATGATCAATGTACCTATCAAGTTTCATAATCCTAGGCATAAGCGTTCTTGAGTTATCATCTGGAAACCATTTTACTATTTCGGGTCACCATGACCTTGACCTTTGATCTAATGACCTCAAAATCAATAGGGGTCATCTGCGAGTCATGATCAATGTACCTATCAAGTTTCATGATCCTAGGCATAAGCCTTCTTGAGTTATCATCCGGAAACCATTTTACTATTTCGGGTCACCGTGACCTTGACCTTTGACCTAGTGACCTGAAAACCAATCTGAGTCATCTGCTAGTCATGATCAATCTACCTTTCAAGTTTCATGATCCTAGGCATAAGCGTTCTTGAATTATCATCCGGAAACCATTTTACTATTTCAGGTCAGTGTGACCTTGACCTTTGACCTAGTGACCTGAAAATCAATAGGGGTCATCTGCTAGTCATGATCAATCTTCCTATCAAGTTTCATGATCCTAGGCATAAGCGTTCTTGAATTATCATCTGGAAACCATTTTACTTTTTCGGGTCACATTGACCTTTACCTTTGACCTAGTGACCTCAAAATCAATAGGGGTCATCTGCAAGTCATGATCAATGTACCTATGAAGTTTCATGATCCTAGGCCTAAGCGTTCTTGAGTTATCATCTGGAAACCACCTGATGGACGGACGGACCGACCGACCAACAGACCGACCGACATGTGCAAAGCAATATACCCCCTCTTCTTCGAAGGGGAGCATAATTAAAATAATACTTGTAGTTCATTGTTTGGTGTCAAATAACTAGTATAAAGCAGTCTTAAATAGAAATAATACTTATAGTTCATTGTTTGGTGTCAAATAACTATATGTATTATAAAGCAGTCTTAAATAGAAATAATACTTGTATTTCATTGCTTGTTGTCAATAAACTCATGACCAGAAGTTAAGATGCTTCGCACCCGTGATTTATCCCCTATGCACCCAAACTTCTTGCCATGGGTTATTTGACAACAAACTATGACCAGCATGTACTATTTCTTACATTATTGCATACCGGACAAATCCATGTGCTCAGGTATTAGATGATCCACATAAAATTGGTATTGTCCCATTAAAGTATTATGGATTTTGGGGGGTGTAACTATCCGATTTGTTTGAGCTACAGTAGGTTTTCGGGTTATTGATGTGCAATTTAAAGATGTTATACTGTATACACCATTCACATTCCACCGTGTAGTCAAATTTACCACAATTTTAGTTTCGGTAACTCTTTCCACCACTCACCAACTGTAAATCTCTATCATAATTCACCCATAACTAGTGCAATGACCCCTTTACAATCACCCACAGAAACACCAACTCAAGCGTATATACATGTACATATGAGCGTGTTCTGAGAAAACTGGGCATAATGCATGTGCGTCAAGTGTCGTCCCCCACAGGCTAATCAGGGACGACACTTTCCGCTTTTATGACACTTTTCGTTTAAATGAAGTCTCTTCTTAGCAAAAATCCAATTTAGGTAGAAAGTGTCGTCCCTGATTAGCCTGTGCGGACTCATATCACCACCACTGAGTCTATTCATTCTGTACTCCCATTTCGTTCCATGAGATCTGCTCAGAGTCTGAACTATTCCATGTCGCAGCGTCATCCCCATCTTGTTCATCGTTCCTCTGAGATTTTATTGTGCTTGACATCTCTTTTTTATTGTGACCAAAAGTCTGTTGGTGATACCTGAGCGCACTTATGTCCCTGTACCGTTTTCCACATGCACACTTGAAAGGTTTATCTTTAGTATGGACGACCATGTGGCGAACCAGTTTGCTCTTGTAGGGGAACACTTTCTGGCACACTTCACAAATACTAAGACGGCCTCCCGGTGTCTTGTGAACGCTCGCTGCCACTTGATTTGTCAGTATTGTGGCCTCTGAAAATAAAATGACACAGTTAATTAATTTCCTGTAGGTGACCGAAAATCAATAATAATTTTTTTTCCACAATAATAAATGTCTGCAATTTGTTCTTGTTTTTATTTTATGAAAAAACTATAAATGTGTCGATAGGACACAGATGCCACTGTATCCAGCGTTTTTCCCAGAAACCTCCAATGTCTGAAAAAAAAAGAAACAAGAAAGAGGAAGTGCAAAGTTCAAATGCAGGTAAATTTCTCTGTCAGACAACTAGCAGTAATACTCTTTTAGTGATGCATCACACAAGTTAAACAAGAGCAACGCATAACGGGTGCCAACGCGCGGCTGCGGGAGCAGTTTTGAATAAATGAAAGCTTGTCAGATTATTTTATTTTTTAGAGGTCACAGTGACCTTGACCTAGTGACCCCAAAATGGGTGTGGCTTGTAGAACTCATCAAGATGCATCTACATATGACGTTTCAAAGTTGTAGGTGGAAGCACTTTGATTTAAGAGCCAATGTTAAAAAGGTTGACAAAATGTAAAGGTTTTTGCACAACGCCATTTGACGAGCTGGCTATGACAATACCTCGGGGTTTCTCCGAAAACAGCCCGAGCTAAAAAAAAAAAAAAATTATTTAAAAAAAGGAGAAGGAACTCTGGTTGTGTGGAAAACATTCAAAGCAAAATATGGATGTGCTGTAGTTCATTAATGGCTAATATGTTCAAAAAGTTTCAACTCTCTGGCAGAAGCCTGTTATACTGTTTAAGAAAAGAGTTACACAAGTTAAGAAATGTATTTTTTGGCGAAACAAAAGGGGCCATAAGTATGGTTCAACTAAAATATCCAAACCAAAATATATAGGTGCATAAGTTTGCATGCTGGTAAAAACATGTATATTTTTAAAGTTGTATCCCTCTAGCACCAATACTTTTTGATTTACCAGCGACAACAAGTGTGGGACAGACAGAAGGATGGAAACACTGATGGACAGGGATGAATCTATAGGTTGTGGTTTTGCCCCCCCCCCCCCCCTAATAAAGATTGGGCATAAAATAGTCCTTTCATTGCGTACGGAAGCAACTGAAAGAGTATCATATATAATGCCTGTGCGAAAAGGGTCATCCCAGATTAGCCTATGCAGACTGCACAGGCTAAATCTTAGGGACAAAACTTTCCACTTAAACTGAATTTTGGCTAAGAAGAGACTTTTATTAGACAAAAAATACCTTAAAAGCAGAAAGTGTTGTCCCTGATTAGCCTAATGTTTATGAAATTCTTAAACATATTTAATGTCAGAAATGTTTAAGATTTATTATTCGTAAGTGATGTTGTAATTATATTGGATTATCGGATAAATGTGAACATTTGAAAACTGTATGTGTACAGTAATCGATTCCATTGATTTGCATGAATTGGGGAATCACTGATGTCACCGATATACAATGCGATCACGGCGAATTGCTGCGAATCACCACAAAATTGCAGGGAATCCCCGCGAAGATTTATAATCTTGCACTCGCGTGACAGCCGAGTGACAAATCACGTGAAATCTCAGGGATTTTCCACTAAAAAATTAAACTGTCCACCCTGACTCCGCGAATAAGGCAAAAATCACGGGTCAT
This sequence comes from Dreissena polymorpha, assembly GCF_020536995.1. Taxonomy (NCBI): domain Eukaryota; kingdom Metazoa; phylum Mollusca; class Bivalvia; order Myida; family Dreissenidae; genus Dreissena; species Dreissena polymorpha. The sequence goes on from NC_068355.1 coordinate 201,865,917, forward strand.
GGAGTGCATGCTATAAATTGACAAAGAAAATACAAATTAAATGAGAAAATACTAATACTGTAATAATTCATTTTTTTATTTTCAACAGAAAACTTATTGCAATAAATAGAGAGGCCACATGTCTGGCCATAAATAACAGACATTTTCTTTCAATAATTAATAATGTACCTGTAGTATTGGCTGGAAACAGTTTGCCTCGCAAGTTCGCAACTTAGGTTCCACCTCTTCTCTACATTTATATTTGCTAGATTCTTTTTGTGGACAAACAACAGAAACAAGACTAATACATCGGAACATCCATTCAACAAGCGCATACATAATTAATCAAAAGTTTAAATAGCTTTCTAGATAAATAAATGAAACAAGAGGGCCATGATGGCCCTGAATCGCTCACCTGACTAACAAAATACAATCTCAACCCAGTCTGCATCAAACCAAATACAATCCCAACCTAGATTTCATCAAGATAAACATTCTGACCAAATTTAATAAAGATTTGATGAAAACTGCGACCTCTATTGTCTATACAAGGTTTTTCTATTATTTCACCAAGTGACCTATTTTTTTACCTAGTGACCTAGTTTTTGACCCAAGATGACCCAAATACAATCCCAACCCAGATTTCGTCAAGATAAACATTCTGACCAAATTTCATAAAGATTTGATGAAAACTGTGACCTCTACTGTCTACACAAACAAATTGTTGACGGTTTTTCTATTATTTGACCTAGTGACCTAGTTTTTGACCTCAGATGACCCAAACACAATCCCAACCCAGATTTCATCAAGATAAACATTCTGACCAAATTTCATAAAGATTGGATGAAAACTGCGACCTCTATTGTCTACACAAGGTTTTTCTATTATTTTACCTAGTTTTTGACCTAGTGACCTTATTTTTGACCCCAGATGACCCAAATACATTCCCAAGCCAGATTTCATCAAGATAAACATTCTGACAAAATTTCATAAAGATTGGATGAAAACTGTGACCTCTATTGTCTACACAAGGTTTTTCTATTATTTGACCTAGTTTTTGACCTAGTGACCCAGATTTTGACTGATGACCCATATACAATCCCAACCCAGATTTCATCAAGAAAAACATTCTGACCAAATTTCAAAAACATTGGATGAAAACTGTGACCATTACTGTCTACACAAACAAATTGTTGATGATTTTTCAATTATTTGACCTAGTCACCTAGTTTTTGACCCCAAATGACCCAAATACAATCCCAACCCAGATTTCATCAAGATAAACATTCTGACAAAATTTCATAAAGATTGGATGAAAACTGCGACCTCTATTGTCTACACAAGGTTTTTGACCTATTACATGTATGTGACCTAATTTTTGACCTAGTGACCTAGTTGTTGACCCCAGATGACCCAAATACAATCTCAACCCAGATTTCATCAAGATAAACATTCTGACCAAAGTTCATAAAGATTGGATGAAAACTGTGACCTCTACTGTCTTCACAAACAAATTGTTGACGGACACAAGGACACATGCACGCACATACGGACGCCGGACATCACACAGTCACATAAGCTCACCATGTCACTTCGTGACAGGTGAGCTAAAAAAAGGTAACAGCAAACAAGTTCTGCAGTATTCGGTGCAGAAAATCATGTTACACAAAAACAAAACAGCTTTGGCAGCAGCAGTCGGCTGTGTCAACCAATCAAAAACCAGCATTGGCAGCAGAAGTAGGCTGTGTCAACCAATCAAAAACCAGAATTGGCAGCAGTAGTAAGCTGTGTAAACCAATAAAAAACCAGCATTGGCAGCAGAAGTAGGCTGTGTCAACCAATCAAAACCTAGCATTGAAGCAGTAGTCAGCTATAAAATTGGCATGTCTTGTGGTGTTTCTCGAAGATTGCTATGCAAGATAACCATTTACACACTTGCATGCAGCAATATTTGTCTTATGCATCCTGTTTTCATCTGTTTGTCATAAATAATTATGTTCTTAGATGGAACTGGATTTTTCAGATTTTATCTTCACATTCATAATTTTGATCAAACAGTTTTTGGTCAAATATACATATTAAGTTAACTTTTAAGACTGCTAAGTAAAATGTGTTCATCTTTAAATAGTAACAGAAAAATTTATTTTACATGCCCACAAACTGAATAACATCAACAATAAAATTCAGACAAAGTGGTGAATACATACATGTAATGTTCAGGGGTTTTTCTGCCTATTTTGGGAAAAGAAGTCTGACCAAATTGGGAATTTTTTATCGACAAAATTGGCCATTTTGGGAATTTTTGCTTTGATGAAACTTTTCATTTGGGAAAAAATTGTGAATTTATCATATTTAATAATTCAGTGGTTTAACAAATAAATTTGTTTTCATGTGTTATTTTGTCTTCTTTATATAAACAGATGCAATATTAGGCATGTTCAATGTTTATTCAAGTACTGCAGTTTTGTTTTTTAGTAACAGTTACTGACTCTGAGATAAGAACTGTACAGTCAAAAACTTAAAGCAGATATTTTTTACCAAAACAAACACTGGTTAGTCAAACAAGTTATAAGACACTTCATGCTTAAAAAAAAAAAAAAAAAAATAAAAAAAAAATATTTATTTTTTTGTGGAAATTGGGATTTTTTATTATAATTTCGGTTTGGGATCGGGTCCGTTTGCTATGAGAGTGCCTCCGTTTTCCGGAGGGGACAGTGCTGAAAAACCCCTGATGTTTCATGGACAATGTACTATGATGTAGAAGGTAAGAGGGGCATGGCCCTTTACTTTAAAAAGGGCATTTCATGCACTGTGAATGCTAGAAAGCGCACATTAATCATATTAGGCAACATCTATAGTTATTCAATAAAATCAATATTTTATAACTGCCTGAAAAAACACTACTGATTCGGTGATTACCCATGGCAAATTATTGTCAAACAAAATTGTTGTATAACTGCCGAAAGCTACATGCAATTAGTGCTGCAACAATACGCCAAAAACTGTATTGCAATATATTGTCAGTTCAAAAACCCGTATTGCAATATATCGCAATACATGTATATTGCTTACTTGTACCAAAATTATAACTTGCCAATTACCCGATAATCCCGTATATTCCAGTTTTAAAGCAAATTCTGGAATATATTTACTATAAATGTGCTCAAGAATAACAAGAAACACTAACATTCGCAAATTTTCATAAGTATCGAATACATTTTGGCATTCGTTACTATTTAAAGATGTAATGAAATAACGTCCAACCGGGGCGTTTTTTCCACTGAACACGCGTAATTCACCTGATGTGATGTTCCCGTTTGTATACAACACAAAATACACCCATACTTTCCATGCGCCGTTCTACATGTCTGTATAATTTTCGCTCTCTTTTTATTGAGACAAAGGATAAAGCACTTTTTATTTGACGCTAGAATTTTTTATTGTCGCATTAGCATTAAAATTTGGAAGCGTATTTCCGAAACATTTACAGCTGTGCGCAATTAATTCAACGATAATCTGTTCAAAAGCATCGAAGGAATGCTCCGATGTAACAACGCTACTCAGTATAATACACTTTCAGAATGCTATTTTTACGAAAAAAAATATTTACACTGCTTTGTTTTGTTAACCTTGTTATCATTATTTTGGATGGCTTTTTTGGAAGAAATGTGAATGATTTTTTGTAAAATTTTCGTACCGGTATGATAAAAATCGTATCGCAATACATTATGCAGATTGCGTATTGCGATATATACCCATATACCAGTATATTGTTGCAGCACTACATGCAATATACACTTTGTTGTTGCTTTTCAATCACATCTGCTCATCAATTAAAGTAACCAAATGGACTAAATATCTGAAAGAATATAAAGATGCAGATGGTTCATTTTGACAAGAGCGCACTGAGGGCCCTTGATTTATCACCTGAGGTCTCAAAATAGAAATGTGCACACTATAAAAAAATCAACAAACATAAATCATGCTAGTAGTTTATCTAGAACATCTGAAAACAAGAGATGTGTTTGTCAGAAACACAATGCCCCCTTCTGCGCCGCTTTGAAGCCATATATTTGAACTTTGACCTTGAAGGATGACCTTGACCTTTCATCACTCAAAATGTGCAGCTCCATGAGATACATGTACACATGCATGCCAAACATCAAGTTGCTATATGAAACGACCTAGAAGTTATGAGCATTTTTCGAAACCTAAATGTGAAACCTAAATGCAAAGTGTGACGGAAAGACAGACAAAAGGGCAGACGGATGGATGGTCTGATAACTATATGCCCTCCTTTGGAAGCATAAAAACAAGAGCTGTGTCCATCGGTAGACATATGCCCCCGAAAATGTCCCGGAAAAAGCTTTTTCAAAACCTAAACGCAGATTTCGAAACGTCAAGGTCAAAGGGGTCAAATTTGTGTGCGTATGGAAAGGCTTTGTCCATATACACATGCATACTTAATACGAAGGTTACATCTGAAGAGACATAGAAGACAAGTAATGAGCATTTTTCGAAACCTAAACGCAAAAGTGTGACGGACAGACGGTCAGACGGACATTGCGATCACTATATGCCCTTCTTCGGGGGCATAAAAATTCCTACATGTATCAGGTTTATGGTCACATAGACACATTGATGAACGGCGTACACATGAGTAGGTTATCAAAGCACGGGTTTTCTGCTATGTTAAAAACCGTTATCGAATGTCATATGTTGCATAATTTATACGATTATCACAACTTATGATCTGACAAGGGTGGACATGTAATTATCGACATTAAAGAATTTTAACTAACCTAAAGGTTTAACAAGACAGATTTTAAATGGAATGAAATAAATTGAACAAGAGATGTGTTCGTCAGAAACACAATGCGCCCTATTGTGCCGCTTTGAATTTTTAAATTTTATTTGTTTTACCTTTGACCTTAAAGAACGTCGCTTTGAAATTATTATTTTTTTTTTTTTAAACTTTGATCTTCAAGGATGACCTTGACGTTGAACTTCCGCCACTCAAAATGTGCAGCTTCATGAGTTACACATGCATGCCAAATATCAAGTTGCTATCTTCAATAGTGAAAAAGTTATGGTTAATGTTAAAGCTTTTGGACGGACGGACAGACGCCATATATTAGACATTTGATATTGAAGGATGACCTTGACCTTCACCTTTCACCACTCAAAATGTTCAGCTCCATGAGATACACATGCATGCCAAATATCAAGTTGCTATCTTCAATTGTGAAAAAGTTATGGCCAATGTTCAAGTTTTTGGACGGACGGACAGACGCCATATATTAGACATTTAACCTTGAAGGATGACCTTGACCTTTCACCACTCAAAATGTGCAGCTCCGTGAGTTGTTATCTTAAATATTGAAAAAGTTATGGCCATTAAAGTTTTCGGACGGACAGACTGACATACTGACATACACACATACTGACTGACGGACAGTTCAACTGCTATATGCCACCCTACTGGAGGCATAAAAAGGGAGACAACTTAATACCCCTGTCACAGGAGTGTTTTATTATGATCAACTAAGTCCTGGCGTAGGTTCTTACTTATATTTATCTGTATAAAACGGGCCACAGTGTCCGATTATTGAATAATAATAAATCATAACTCTCCTTTGTAGGTAATATAAAGAGAACTAGATTTCCAACCCTCTTAACTTGTGAAAGTTCTGAAGGGTTGTGAGGGACGAAGGAATTTGGCGGGGAAGGAAGAAAAGGGTGAACGAACAACCCAATAGGAACCTCTCTCTCAATCTTTCTTTCATTCAAACATAAAACATAAAGAACAAGCAAATTCGTTGAATTGATATCCCCCGCCTATATACTTCTGGACACAAAAGTGTTGTATTTGACACTAAAAAAGCATTTTTTTGAAGATACAAAGGGCCATAACTCTGTTATTATCAGATGGTATACAATGCCATTTGGCGTGCATCATCCTATTATCAATATATATATACTCATACCAAGTTTCAATGAAATCCGCAAAAGCACTTCCAAGATATGGCTCTGGACACAAAAGTGACGGACAGCCGGACGGACAGCGCCAAAGCAATATCCCTCCGCCTCTGGCAGGGGATATATTCTCGTACCAAGTTTCAATGAAATCTGCCAAAGCACTTCCAAGATATGACTCCGGACACAAAAGTGCCTATAGTAAAAAGCATTTTTTCAAGATACAAAGGGCCATAACTCTGTTTTTAACAGATGGTATACAATACCATTTGTCGTGCATCATCCTCTTATGCATATATATACTCATACCAAGTTAAAATGAAATCCACCAAAGCACTTCCAAGATATGGCTCCGGACACAAAAGCGCCTATAGTAAAAAGCATTTTTTCAAGATACAAAGGGCCATAACTCTGTTTTTAACAGATGGCGTACAATGCCATTTGGCGTGCATCATCCTCTTATGCATATATCAGGGGTGTAAATTGTCCCAAATTTGAAATCCGGAAAATTAAGCCGTAAGATAAAGGGAAGAGAGGGCCCAACCCCCCGATCCCTAGCTTATTGTTCTTTTTTTTAATAGTCTTTCTAGGTGCAATTTCTGGTGAGTACAATAAGAAATATTATAAACCAAACCATCCGTAACACCGCATGTGTATTTGTCATTCTAAACAAATGATATTAAGAACTTCAAAATTTAATTAAAATCGACAAACCAGCGTATCCGAAAACGACTGTCCGAAAACATGTCGCGATACATCATTTGCAAATGAAATAAAATATGCACATCGTTTGACTGCAGAAAATGAAAACCAGTAGCCAGTAACCTAGCAAATACGCAGTCAATATATAATTTGATTAACATATTGTTTTAAAATATGATATTGCAGTGCTTTACTTAGCCAGTTACTGCCCATGTCAGTGCCAGCCGCTTGCCAATCAGAAATCAATAAATAAAATCGGTACCAAGCGCATATGTCCGGAATGCCGACGATGCTATAACAATATTCGTTCTGAAATGATCCCGCACTAAAAGAATTTTGTCCCTACCCCCACCCGCCTTAAACAAACTCATCGGATTTACATTCACCTCAAAATCAACCCTGGCCGGCTCAAATCCGGATTTCCGGAATAATCCGGAAAATTGACACCCCTGATATATATACTCATACCAAGTTTCAATGAAATCCGCCAAAGCACTTCCAAGATATGGCTCCGGACACAAAAGTGCCTATAGTAAAAAGCATTTTTTCAAGATACAAAGGGCCATAACTCTGTTTTTAACAGATGGTGTACAATGCCATTTGGCGTGCATTATCCTCTTATGCATATATATACTCATACGCAGTTTCAACGAAAACCGCAAAAGCACTTCCAAGATATGGCTCCGGACACAAAAGTGCCAGTCGGCCGGACGGACGGACAGCCGGACGGACGGACAACGCCAAAACAATATCCCTCCGCCTCTGGCGGGGGATAACAATTGGACGGATACGGTAAACAGTGCTCACAAGAAAGCACGTGCAGCAGTTGGATAGCCTCGGCCGACTTCGTAGATATACATTGTTAAATGTATAAATCCGAAGTATTCCGATACACCCAACAACAGCAGACGACACAATGACAAATCACCTTGACAAAGACAAACGAGGACAAACGGAAAAGTCGGCGCACGCGTGATGACAAATATACGTTCGCGTGCACTTTAACTATGGAAAGGCGCATGCAAATTCAATATAGGTAAAAACGGACATATAGAAAATGTCAAACTGTGACACCCCTGTTATGAGAGACAACTCCATAAACATGACATGGGAGACAACTCCACTACTCTGCAACATGTCCAAAAGCAACAAGCTGTTTCAGTGCTCCAGTTAAGCCTAAATTGATGGACACCCCTGCCATTTTTTTTAAACATATAATTATTTATAAATCTCTTGTTATTAATTTACTCCTCATTTTAGACATTTTATTTGCATGGTTTAATAATAATGGAAATAAACAATTCTTACAATTATTAATAATATAAAATTAATATACAACAGGGAGCATTCCAGATACGACTGCGTGCTCGAAAGTGCCCTTTTGACAAAATAGCCCCCCCTGCTCTTTTCAAATCCTAGCTGGTGCACTGTGTTTAATGCCTATAGTTTATGGTACATTGTATCTCTATTGAATTCCTAATAAGAGCAATTAAGGGTTTGTTATGAACAGTAAAAAATTGTTCACACAACTTATGTTTGTAATGCCAGTGCTCGCTCGCATCTGGTGCTTTATAGCTACCCAGCTCCAGCTAGGCCTAAATCGAAGGGCGCCCCCCCCCCCCGAACCTCCGCCCTGCCCCCCCCCCCCCTCAAAAAAAAAAAAAAAATTAATGAAAAATTATTTTTTATTATTTTTTTTTACATATGATAATTCATAAATCTCTTATTACATTGTTATGAGTTTAATCCTCATTGTAGACATTATATTTGAATGGTTTAATAATAATGGGAATAATACAATTATTTGTAACATATAAATTAACATGCAATAGGAAGCATTCCAGAAACACCCGCGCGCTCGAACGTGCCCTTTTCACAAAATACTGCGCGTCGAAAGTGCCCTTTTCACAAAAAAGCCCCCCTGCCCTTTTCAAATCCTAGCTGGAGCACTGCATGTATAAGAAGGGTGTCAAGAGTGTTTTCATATGTGACAATGGTCGAAAGTAGGAAACAATCATAAATGTCATAAACACTTTTAAAGTAATGGACATAGGAAGAATTCCATAACTTGTACTGTTGTCGACATTTGAAACCTGATTTTATCAATGAATGAAAACAATTTGATCAATCTTTTTTTGTTAAACAGTTATTCATTAAACACATTTTAAAACCGTTTTGAGTCATGCATAATTATGTAGTTGTGCAAAAACTAAATTAAAGTCAATTTTTTTCTGTTGCACAGCCACTATGGCAAAAAAAAAAATGGGAACCTAAATGGCGAAGGGAGCAGGATGCTTAATTAATTACATTCATGATCTTGTCCTGGAACTTAGAGGAACAATTAACTTTTTCACTTACTGTATCCCTGCTTTGTTGTCATGTCTGTCTGGGAACCAGTAGAACAAGTTGGGTCAAAGTTCATTCCCATGGGAACATAAGTGCCCCCGTCTCGGGATGAATTGTCTACTTCAAATTGAACAGAAGTATCTGTTTCACCCAACACCTCAGTTTTCACTCTCACATTGGTGTCTAAACAACTGCCCTCAGAAATCTCATCACCATTCATATAATTCCCATTAGTATCCTTTGAGTTCACTTATCTATTCCAGTATGGATTCTCATAAAGCTGTTATCACCAGCATCGACTGTTTCATCAATCTCAGACTTAACACGACCACATGTAACACTTTCACCTCCACTCTCATTAGAATCATTATCAATCTTAGACTTAACACGACCACATGTAACACTTTTACCTCCACTCTCATTAGAATCATCTAGCGGCTCTTGTTTTGCTGACCGAAATTCTGCAGACAGAGTAGCTTTATTTGAACTCAGCACTGACGGATTGTTGCTGGAGGTGCCAGTTTACTTACCTGGCCTAGCGTATGACTGATGCCTGACTCCAATAACGGCCGGATCTTTTCCCTGGGTTTTACCCCGGAACAATTTTTTACCTACCCAGGACTGACGTAGGGTGAAATGGTCTCCTGTGAATTTACGTATGCTTGCTTGGGCTGATCTGTTTCTTTTTCATGTTCTGCTTCTTGGGACGTTCTATGATGAACTGCAATAGAAAAATACTGTCTTCTTGACAAGATGTTGAACATTTCAAGTTTAATTTATATTTTTAGCTCAGGTGACCTACATATATAGTTGACCCGAATATTTTAACAACTTTTAACAATGGTTCCCCAGGGATTTCAATAGTTTTTTTAAAACCAGGAGTCAAATGACCCTGTGTTTGAAAATTTCAGGGGTCAAATGAACTTTTCAGGGGTCAAAATACTGAAATCTAGTTAGTTTGTTGTGGATATTATTTGATTGCTATTCAAATATCGCTTTGTATATCTTTTAGTATATCTTGCTTAACTAAAAAACAACTTTTTTTATATTAAAACATACAGTTTATGTTAGTTTCATGGCAACATTTGCATCATCATGATGCAAGGAAGATAATTTGGAAGAGTTACAAGTGACAAAATTGCAAAATGCTTGCATCAGAAGGCAGGATTCTGCTTCAATTGAAATCCCTTATGCCTGTGATGTGCCTGTGATGTGCCTGTGATGTGCCAGTGATGTTTCATGAAAATCTGCAATGCTGTTCAGCAGAAGAAGTCATTGGAACAAAAAGTGAATGAAATCACGGATTGACAGTCAATAAACGACACAGTATCCTAAAATCTCTCTTCGAGTGCTGTGATCTCAGGTGAGCTAAAAAAAAAAGTCCAACCAAGATAAAAAGGGGCACATATTAACTTGCTGGTGTATATTTTTGATATACAGTTTAATCACTCTAGCCTCAATGCTTTCTGAGTTACCAATGAAAAGTTAAACAAGGGCTGTTTGTAAAACATGCATGCCCCCAATATGGGCTGTCAGTTGTAGTGGCAGCCATTGTGTGAATACGTTTTTTGTCACTGTGACCGAGACCTTTGACCTAGTGACCTGAAAATCAATAGGGGTTATCTGCCAGTCATGATCAATGTACCTATGAAGTTTCATGATCCTAGGCCTAATTATTCTTGAGTTATCATCAGGAAACCATTTTACTGTTTGAGTCACTGTGACCTTGACCTTTGACCTAGTGACCTGACAACTAATAAGGTGAAGGTGAAGTTCAAAACAAGAGCTGTTGTAAAACACGCATGCCCCCCAAATGGGCTGTCAGTTGTACTGGCAGCCATTGAGTAAATACCTTAAGAGTATGATTGGCAAAATTGCTCGCGTGACTCATGGAGTTGCTGATGAAAGTCTGTTGTTGATTTATCATCCTGAAACAATTTTACTGCTTTAGGTGACAGTGACTTTGAACTTTGACCTGGTGATCTGAAAAATCAACAAGAGATGTCAGAGGACAGCCCGCTCGACTATTCGAGTGCTTGACATTATAGCGTAAGCCATCATGGGGAAATTGTTCATATTCAATAATTTATTAGACGATCTTTCATAAAAAAAAAAGGAAAAAAAAATTTTTTTGGGGGGGTGGGGGTTGAGAGGGGGTTTAATGTGGGGTGGGGTCATTTATTAGACGATCTTTCAAAAATAAAAAAAGGAGAAACAAGAGATGTGTTTTGTCAGAAACACAATGCCCCCTACTGCGACGCATTGAAATAAAATTTCTATTTATCATTTGGCAGGTATAGAAATCATCTCCCTTTAAAGGTATCACTTCCCTTGAATTTTGTCCAATCTAACCGGAGGGGGGGGGGGGGGGGTCTCACAGTCAATTATGACCATGTCAGACATCACTGACAACCAAGGCCTGTGGTTTAACAGAGATCCCAGCCAGAGTTGATCATGTATCCACGGACATAAGTCCACAGGTATGTAATGAACATCAAAGAAATTATAATTATATCATTTAAAAAAAAACTTTGACAAATCAATCATTTGGGTTATAAATAATCAAAATAATGAATCTGTACAGTAACTGTGAAAAGAACTTCAATTCTTGGTAAGGAAATATATACTATGAGATTTATAATTATATAAATTACTTCCCTTGAAAATAATTGTCTCTCACAAATGTCTATTTTTAGTAGCAAATAATTAAAAGCCAATATTGTGACTGTAGATTCATCACTCAAAATGTGCAGCTCTATGAGATACACATGCATGCCAAATATATAAAGTGGCTATGTTCAATATTGAATAATTTTCTCCCTTTTTAAAGCTTATTACTTCCCTTAAATCTGTATTTTTTACCGTAGACTGTAAAGGATGACCTTGACCTTTTACCACAATGTGTTTGTCAAAACACAATGCCGCCTACTGCGCCTCTTTGATTTATTTAACACAAATATATACGTGGGAAGGTCAGATAACTATGTCCATTTAAAGCTTATTACTTCCCTTGACTTTGTTTTTATGACCCTAAACCTTGAAGGATGATGTTCACCTTAAATTTTACCACTCAAAATGTGCAGCTCCGTGAGATACACATGCATGCCAAATATCAAAGTGCTATCTTCGATATTTAAAAAGTTATGGCCAATGTTAAAGTTTTTTTAATGTTCAATTATCTAAGTGTTAAAGGGGCCATAATTATGTAAAAATGCTTGATACAGTGGTCTGCTCTTGTTAATAGGTTGGTAAACAATTAGCAAAATATAAAAGCAATATATCAAAGGATATAGGAAATATTTGGGGTAGTATGCAAACTTTAACATAGATTTATCAATAATATTCATATTCTAAGTATAAAAGGGGCAATAATTATGACAAAATGCTTGATAGAGTTGTCTGCTCTTGTTTATAGGTTGGGGTGATGTTGGTAAACAAGTATGCAAAATATGAAAGCAATATGTCAAGGGACAATGAAAATAAATGGGGTAGTACAGTCTTGGCCGTAACCCGCTCGACCGTCGACCGGGTAGAGTGATTTTTGCGTCGGTCGAGTGAAAATTCTAAGCCGGTAGCCCGATGGGTCGATTGCTTTTTTCATGTCCGAACTTAGTAACGAGTCCGAAATAGCTTCATATAGACGCCTGGAGCACTTATTGATTAGACGCTTATTGAACAGTGTTGAAAGTCGATCTCGCGAGAGGCTATAACAATTATTATTACTTGGTGGAGAACTTGCGACGATACATTTATTTTAATGTATTTTCTGTGTTATTTTGAGGGCGCATGGCACAAACATCAACCGCAAAATGAGAATGAAGGTAGCAACACAAAATATGAACAACAAAACAAAAATTCCAAATGTCATGGAAAAACAATAAGTCTTGGCTTTGTTTTCATGTCTCCAAGTATCGATAAATTTGATAATGCGCCTGCATTGCTGACTTGCTGGTATGTGCATGTCATACATAATGTAAAAAAATATGCAATTAAATATCATGCACTAACTTACAGTATAGTTTTTTACAGATAAAGTTTATCTGTCAAGGAACAAATCCTGACAGTAAATTCAAAGGTGTGTTATACTGCATATTAGATGCTGGTACAATCGGCAAATCGGCGACAAACCATGTGTGGCTTAGGCAATAGAACTACGGCTACAAATGTGGTTTAAGATTTAGAATACTCAGAAGTTTGGGCAGGAGTTTCCTCCTTGTGCTACGTCTTATGCACAGGTATTATTGCTAGTTTGACATTTTATTTACTTTATTCAGATATGTGTTTGGAAAATTTATATCATGTTATACAATTGGTTGTTTTTCAGGCCACTATAAGGAGCATACATGATATGTCAGACCTGGATGTCGGAGACTCAGACAATGACCATGATGGAATGGAGATGTCAGGAGACCTTGTGTTAATTTTTTTGTAAGATATTAACTGTGAATAAAAACAGAATCAAGTGTTTATTTGTTTAATCTTTATTGTTCTATGTTTCATCAATACAAACATAGTTACAAATGTAACAGAATTATAACTTTTAATTCGGGCTAGTTAAAATTGATTCGGGCTAGTGAAATTTCAAAGCTGGTAGCCCAACCGGGCTAGTGCCTAAAAAAATTCATGCCAAGACTGGTAGTACGAAAACTTTAACATTTGCTGCATACTCTAAGTGGAAAAGGGGCCATAATTATGACAAAATGCTTGATAGAGTTGTCTGCTCTTGTTTATAGGTTGGGGTCATGTTGGTAAACAAGTATGCAAAATATGAAAGCAATATGTCAAGGGACAATGAAAATAATTGGGGTAGTACGATAACTTTAACATTTGCACGCTAACGGCACGGCACTGCACAGCATGGGACGGCATGGCATGTACACGCCGACGCCAGGGTGAGTAGGATAGCTCCACTATATATATTTCATATATAATAGTCGAGCTAAAAATGGTCATCTGCCAGTCAGGACCATTGTCCCTATGAACTTTCCTGATCCTAGTCCTACGCATTTGTGAGTTATCATCCGGAAACCATTTTACTGTTTCAAGTCACTGTGACCTTGACCTTTGACCTTGAGTCCTGAAAATCAGTAGGGGTCATCTGTCGGTCATGACCAATCTACCTATAAACTTTTCTGATCCAAGGCCTAAGCATTCTTGAGTTATCATCCGGAAACCATTTTACTGTTTCAAGTCACTGTGACTTCATTTTACTGTTTGAGTCACTGTGACCCCATTTACTGTTTTGTGTCACTGTGACCCCATTTAATTGTTTCGAGTCACTGTGACCTTGAGTTGACTTAGTGGCCTGAAAATCAATAAGGGTCATCTGCCAGTCATGATCAATGTACCTTTGAACTTTCCTGATCCCAGGCATAAGCATTCTTGAGTTATCATCCGGAAACCATTTGGTGGACAGACCGACCAACGTACCGACCGACCAACATGTTAAAAACACCCCTGACAGCCATGTTTTTTAAACAAGCAAAACCATTTTCGAACTTAGCTGAGTAAACATTAAGACACATGTTATGACCAAGTTTTATGAAGATTGGACAACAAATGTTTTCTTTAATTTGACCTAGTGACCTAGTTTTTTACCTCACCTGATCCAGTTTCGAACTCGACCAAGATATCATTGGGACAAATCTTTGGACCAAGTTTCGTGAAGATCAGACAAAAAATGTGGCCTCTAGAGTGTTAACAAGGCAAAATGTTGACGACTGACGACGCACGACGGACAAAAAGTGATTGCAAAAGCTCACTATCAGCATGTTGTGCTCAGGTGAGCTACAAACAACTGTAATTGATGGCTCTAGTTTGGAGTTTTTTATGTTAAAGGAAGACAGTTCTAAAAAAGAATCCAGCGGAAACTGACATCCCAGACAAGCCTGTGAGGCAACCACTGGTTAATCTGGGACGACACTTTAAGCACATGCATTAAACCCCCTTTTCACAGAGCTAGGCTGAAATGTTAAAGATGTAGGACAAATTTCAGGGCTGACGGCCCAAGCGTTGGACAACAAAGATGTATAACAGGACCAAAATCAAATGTTATGTTAACCTTAGATTATCCCCTACCCCCCAAATTTTCTCCTCAAAGTTACATTCATCTCAAAAACAGTCATGGGCACTTAAAATCAGCAGAATTCCACAGAAAATTCTCACTACTGTGGATAAAAGAAATTCAATCGCTTTACAGGGATTTCAGTGGTATAGAGACTGCTTTTCTACCATTTGACTCTTTCAAATGTTCTTCTTGCATCATTTTTATGCAAAATAGCAATTCAATAAAAAAAATTGTCTATCAATTTTTTGTTTGCACACCATTTATCTCATTTTTTTTACTAGAACATCTTGAGTCAATTAACAAAGATGAACAGAAAAAAAACTTGGAAAAAAGTATTTTGTCACCTGAAAATTGCAACAGACCCCTGAAAATATGAAGCACAGGATAATTGGACTCCTCGGGGCTTTTTTTCCTTCAAAGAGAATGCTCGTGAACGGCCATTTAACAAATCTAGTAAGGCCACTATACTTGACAAAAACGGCCATTTTCAATTTTGCAAATTGGACTTTTTTGGCTTACCGTAAAACGCTGTGTATAACGCGAATTTATGTATAACGCGCATCTACTTTTTTAAGATAAAAATCGGGAAAAAAAGTTTGTGAAGCAAAAAAATCGGGGGAAAATTCCGTACCACAGGCTAACTGAAAATCGTTATATTTACATTGCCGATCTTCCGTGTTCTTTTATTGCTTCAATTATTAACTATTTTAAAGACTATAACGATACAACTAGTTTGTGTGTTTTTTTTTATCATATTATGCTTAAAAATAAATGTTTTGATTTAAATGAATTATGCATGAAATGCACACTTTCCATGAGGAAACCATCAAGGTTTTCATCATATGTCTCCGAATTAACTGTCCACGATTTTAACGTGGAGGAGTACACTTAACGGATGGATTAGTTATAACTAAGAAACTGACATTATCGATTGGTATTGTCACGTGGTTATTCATGCATGACTTATTCACAACCGCGCGTTTATTTACATTGCTGATATCATGCGTTCTTTTCGAGTGTCTATAATTGACAGGAGACTTAAACGACTCAAACTTCTCAACACCATTACAACATTTCCGGCGATAAACAAACAATGGAGGTGTGAAGCCGTTTGCCGGTTCGCATGTTTTGATAATAGCCCAGCTACACAAAACTTGACAGGTGACGCAAATTGCTCGATAACCATATCCTCAATCTTGACAAGACGTATGAAAACGTGTAAACAAACACAACGTCAATTTTATTAACACATTTGAAAAGCAAGAAAAATAATCATAAATATATCGGGAAAGACCTTGCCGATATTCAATTGTTAATCGACAAGTGCCTCCAAATAAATTGTGTAACCCTAGTACAGTAGGGTATAATATTGTGGGAAAACAATAACATTTAAATAAAAATGGCTTCCTTCGTGGTTCATTCTCTTCTTCAAATTTATTTGATTTCAATGCTCTGTACGTACCTGAAAAAGAGAGAAAATATTTATGTTAACTGTATAATGTTTGTACATCTTATTCAGATCGTAAATATAACACTATTATAAACATAGTTACAGTTCAAACACCTGGAAACAGAATGATACGAATTACCGCAACTGGGTAACTGACAGGGAAAAAATGTGTTGGCATGGCTGTAGTTGTGCATAACGCGCATCAAGTTTTTAAAATGAAATTTTGGGGTAAAAAAGTGCGCCTTATACACAACTTTTTACGGTAATACTGTCAAAAACGGCCATTTCACAATTCAAAATTAAAATTTGATTTTAATATTTAACATAAGCGAGACAAGATATTGACAGTAGTAAGGCTTTTCTATGGTTTTAGATAGAGTTTACCAGTCAGAATATTGTTGTAAGTGGTAATTTGTTGAAAGAAGGTGTCAAAACAATGAAAATAATATTTTAATGCATTAGTTAAAGACATTTTAATATGATGCAAGTATTAAACATGCTTTTACTATACTAATTCTTAACTAAATGAATTTCACAATTTTTACAAGTTTGCGACTGTTTTTTTTCCCACAACTTTTAGAAGTTCGCGACTCATTTTTCACAATTTAACAAGTTCGCGACTCATTTTTTCACGCAGTGAGGGGCCAAGGCCGCTTCACAAAGTCAGGAAAAAAAGCCCTGCTCCTGTTTTTTACTCAATTGAAATCCCTATTGAATGAACTGTTAAGTTGGCAGCACTTAAAACTGTTCTTGCATGAAATATTTCAGAGAGGTTGGACATTGAGTTTCAGGGCTAACTGACAGAAAGAGGCAGATTTAACCCATTTATGCCTAGTGGACTCTCCCATCCTTCTAAATTGGATCAATTTATTTCCAAAATTAGGGATGTATAGTACATTTAATTCTATATTTCTTACAGAAATTCCTTTAAGCAAACAGCGCAGACCCAGAGGAGAGACCGCATCATGCGGCATCTCATCTGGGTCTGCGCTGTTTGCCAAGGCCTTTTTTCTAGACGCTAGGCATAAATGGGTTATTGAGAAATGATTTCAGGATCACCACCGTGGGAAAATACCTTATCCCCCTTACAAGATTCAGCTTAACTTTTCATTTTTATATAGATCAGAAAAGGTTAGTAGCTATTTATAAAATATGTTTAACATTGAGGGGAAGAAATCAGTTGTAAGGAGGATAAATCACACTCCTGGAGGTGGATAAATCGAGAAATTCTAAGGCTACATATTCATGCATTATTCACGATTAAGTTGCACACCAGGTGATAGTCAGCCCAGCTCCGCCCTCCAGCCCACACATAGCCTCGTGCTTCTTCATGTGGTGTTTCTGGGTGAATGTGCGCTCACATCGCAGACAGACGTACGGACGTTCGCCCGTGTGGCTCCGGGAGTGCATTTGTAAGGCCCACTGGGAGCGAAACGCCTTAAAGCACACTGGGCACGGCGCCATGTAGTCTGCAAGTATAGCCCCCGCATTCCAAACACACTATACATTCTCTTTAATAACTTTTAAACCTATTCCAAGTCCAGGCCTTTTTAGCCATATCTTAACAAACCCGTTTCCAAGGCGTTATAGTTATGAAGGGTATTTATTTTTTCCCCAAATCAGTAAACTTTAGGAGCAATGAAAAATCCCAATCCAGAAATTGCTTTTTTCCCAACATGGCCAGAAATAGACTTTAAGTCATTCCTTTGTTAAGGTTTGAATCGAAGTCAGTTATGATGACCAATAATAAAACCGTTTAAAATATGAAATAATTTTACACATTGAAAGCTTTAAAAAATAAAAGAATACCCTTAAGTAAAACATTACAAACTCAAGATGACCGAAAATAAATTGAAATAATACCTTCCATGCCAGCACATTGAGTTGGCTCCTCAAAACTATCGCTCGCTTGAAGCATGGAAATCCTCTTGTTACCCCTGCTTGTACTTAAACCACATAATTTCCCTTATTCAGGGGTGCGATTTAAAAACCACCTAAGAGGAGAAAAATGCCCTACCCCCCTCACAAGTATTGGGCGCGGGGCCAAGTCACTTTAATACTATCAATATGTCATAAAATAATTTTGTTTTATAAAAAAAACAAAAACAATCTGATATTATATAATTTATATAAACATATTATATCAGATTTTTTTAAATCTTTTTTTTTATGAAAAAAGTTGTTTTATGACATATTGATAGTGTTAAAGTGACTTGACCACGCGCCCAATACTTGTGACCCCCCCTACAGGATTTAGTTAAACTCTTCGTTCTAAGTGACTTGGCCACGCGCCCAATACTTGTGAACCCCCTTACAGGATTTAGTTAAACTCTTCGTTCTTATATAGATCCAGCAAAGTAAATAACTATTTGTAAAATAAGTTTTGACTTTAAAAGGGAGGAAATCTGATGAAAGGAGGAAAAATCACACCCTTGCTTAATAGAGACAACAGTTAACTATATAGTTAAGAGACTTTGATCCCGGGTTCAAAGTGCCGTTTGCACATTAATTCCTTAAACCCGGGTTCAAGACTTTGAACTGCGGTTAAAATCTCTTAACTCTATACTTAAGAAACGACCAATGAAATCGTTGCCTTCTAATTGTGGTTTAAGCTCCGCTGATTGGTTGTCTCTGTATTATGTAGATATCTATTTTTAGACATATCTTGAACCGCGATTCAAACTTTTTGAACTCGGGTTTAAGGAATACATGTGCAAACGGCACTTTGAACTCGGGCTTAAAGTCTGTTAACCCTATAGTTAACTGTTAAATAATTAATGTGCATTCCGCGCGTCTTAATCCCAGTTTAAGACTTTAAACCGCAGTTCAAAGTCTCTTAAGCCTACAGTTAAGAGAGGGCCAATACGGAATTAATGTGCAAACAGCACTTTGAACTCGGGTTCAAACTTTCTTAACTATATAATTAACTGTTAAATAATTAATGTGCATTCCGCGCCTCTTAACCGCAGTTTAAGACTTTGAACCGCAGTTCAAAGTCTCTAAGCCCTATAGTTAAGAGATGACCAATGAAGTCACGGCATTTACCTTTTAATTGTGGTTTAAGCTCCGCTGATTGGTTGTCTCAGATGACAGATTTGTATCTATTTTTAGAACACTTTGAGCCGCTGTTCAAAGTCTTGAACTCAGGTTTAAGGAATTAATGTGCAAACGGCACTTTGAACCCGGGTTCAAAGTCTCTTTACTATATAGTAAACTGTTAAACCGTGGTTTAAGGAATTAATGTGTATTTCGCTTGCCAGACCCAATGATTCACCTTACTTAATAAGTATAGATACAGCGTTTTTTTCATCATTTTGGGAATAGGTCCAGGTCACTTTGGATTGGGAAAATTCGTGGCGTTTTGACTAAAATAGGGAAATTGATGCTGTTGTTGTTTTGCTAACAAATGCTTCAAAATTGAGGATACAAGTGTGTCCAGTATTATATTTTCTAAGGTTGATCATATACGGATGGGAAATGAACAAAATATTGAGATCTAACCAAAAATGGGAATGGGTCCCGTTACCGGACCCGATATTGAATGAAAAAGAAACACTGAGATCACCTCATTAACAGCCCAATTTCACACAGCATCCAGTGAACAAAATTCATTTTTTTTTATTTTGTATAACAATTATTGTCATCTCCTTTTTAAATGGCTAAGCACCTCCAATATGCAAAGTTTTTGCCTTTTATTTACAGTATGCCTTCTGAAATGTCTTTGAAGCTACAAATATATGCCAATTTGTTTAACAATACACAGATGATACTTATATCCTATGAAATGTCATTGGGCCTTAAATGTATGCTTATTATGTGATTCTTAAGATGGTGCTTTAGAACAAATGACTTTGAGCACAGGGTACAGAAGTATGGCCTTTCCCCTGTGTGGATCCTTAAATGGCGCTGCAGATCCATCTTGGCCTTGAAAACCTTTGGGCAGAGAGCACAAGCATGCTTCCCAGAACTAGGGGTCATCGTGTAAACACCCCTCGGTCCCTGCCTCACTGCATCTACAAGATGCAGGGGGTTTCATTAAGACCCAGTAGGCGGGAATATTATCAAATTATATCAACATTGGAAGCTTTAGAAAAAAATGTATTCCCTTCCTTTTGAAAAATTATCCACATACATGTTCTTTACAGCTTAATGAAACCTCTTTTGTAAGTTCTCACCTCTGTCATGAGACAATCAATGTACTTACCTCACTCACCGACCATTGAACCACATGTGCTATCTTTTTTTTACCTTGCCTTACCTGTTTGCTCGATGTCAAAAATTTCAACATTCTGGCTCTTATGCTTATACAAACACGGTGACCTTGTTGAATTTAATTATACAAAAAAAAACATTAAAGGATTAATTTGGCAAAAGGACAAACATTTCATAAAGATGAGTTATTGATAATACAAGAACTGTAACCAATGTTCCTCTTGTATCTTTTTGTGTGAGCAATTCTGCACAGAAGTGAAGATTAACACTTCAGTTCACGAAAACAAAGGTTACAGTTAACGTTAAACTAATAAAACATAAAGTATTACTTAAGAAGGCCACACTGTGTATAATTAACTATCCATTCCTGTATTATTTCAATATTATTAAATTTAAAGATTAAGTGAAAGAAAGATTGTATACCAATACATGTACATTACCATTAAGTGAAAGAAAGATTGTATACCAATACATGTACATTACCATTAAGTGAAAGAAAGATTGTATACCAATACATGTACATTACCATTAAGTGAAAGATTGTATACCAATACATGTACATTACCATTAAGTGAAAGAAAGATGGAATACCAATATATTACCCTCTGTTCACTGCTGTAGAAATACAATACCGTCTGTAGAATTGTATTGCAAATGCAGCATCCCATGAAGAAATTTTACTACATGTTAAAACTATCTCTTGACGATGCTTATTTGTTGTTAACATTGCAAAATATAACAGCTTAATCTGGTTCCTGAATAATCAAAGCGCAGAAGGCACTGAATTTGGTCGCTGTTGTAAAATCTTAGACGCAACTCAGTTTTCAAAATTATGTTATAGGTTTTTATATCGCAAGTTTGAAACGACCACAACCCATTCACATTTATAAAGAGTGTGTCTTAAAGCACAGGTCAATATGTGTTGTTTTTTTTCAAATCATTGATACAGCTAATCAGTGTGCACAGGCTAATCTTATTTGACATTAAGCTCCGTTTTCCCTGAAACCAGCCAATATGTACAGATTTCAATGATAAAACACTAGACTCGCCAATGTTGTCTAACAAGCTGTTAAATACACACTATGTAGTGTTCCAGTGAGAACAGGCAGATGCGGTGGTTATAGCAGACACTTTGAGCATTTGTCGTCTGCTAAATTTTACTGCAGTCATCCACACAGGCAGGTACGTGTTATGGTTCCTACCATAGCTAAGCCCATACTGATTTGCAAAATTGCGTCTGCATTATTTGTGAGCTAATGCTCACAAATAAAAAAGGTCAGGGAATAATACGAAACAATAAAAAATCAATTCAATAAAAACATATTTTCACAACAAAGCAAAAATATTACATGTTGATATCAATGTTCAGGAAAAGTTGAATTTCTCTATTATACAGTTATTAAAGTTTGTTTAAATATTTGAAACCCCCTTGGTAAAGAAAATATATCACTGAAGCATGAAAACCTTGCAATGGAAGAGAAGTGGAGTGCATTCAGATCACCTTTAAACCTGTTACCATACCTGTAATCTGACATACATTTAGACTTCCCTTCCATTCAGATGGTATTCAAGCAAACTTAAGGCAAAAATATAACACACAGTATCAAAGAACTAACCACTATTAGACATTTCAATAAGAAAGTTACAAAATGGTCAAGGCAACATAAATTTGCAATCAAAACCATAAAATGTACCAATCAAATTACAGTACATGTAGATTCCGCTTAATTGAATAGCCATTTAATGTCACGTCTGAATATTAAATTATCCGGAGTATTCAATTATCCGGGGTGTGATTGAGGCAAAGTCAGAGGGGAGGAGAATTCTGTCTACTGATTTTGACTACGCGAATGGCGCGCATTAAGCAATGAAAAACCTTTAAACAGACATTAAAATAAACAACTTCATTACACTATTTCTTTATAAATACCTGTTAAACTATACATTTAACGTACTGATGATGCAAAGTAAACAGTATTTATTGTGCAGCAGGTTTTCAATGTATTGAATTACAGTACATGGACTAAATATAAACAAAACACACTTGAGTGTTCTTCTTGTGTTAATGATGTATTAAACTGAGTTAAATTAATATATTTAATTTGTTTACCTTTCAATATCTTGCATTTTACATCTTCAGTTCAATGCTATTTCAGTTAACTGCACAGCGTTAAACATAATAAAGCAGAATATGCATATGAATCTGATTATACACAGATCCATTAACATATAAATCAAATCATGTTTGTCTATTTCCATGTTCGAACGATACTCTTCTGAATTGATTTACTTCGAGAGTAGACTGAACTCCAATTTGCAAACGCTGGTTTCCGTGACACAAATTCACTGTGCACATTTCTAACCAAAATATGTGTTGCTTGTATCTAAAACGTAGTCTTTTTTGCTGACAAACACATTTCATTATTCCTATCAAACTATATGATGTCAGTTGTTAATTCAATCGCTATTTATCATTTCAATAATCTTAATTTTCGCTTCACAATGGCGCCATTTGCAAGCGAATCAGCTTAGAAATACCAAACACATTTTAAGAAACTGATTTTAATTGGAAGATTGGGAAACAACAGCCAATTAAATCGCTCATTTTAAAAATGCATATGCAGAATCTACCAGTGTAAAATGTGGAAAGATTTCACGGCCAGCAGATATTTTTGGCCGCTTACGAAATACGTTTGCGGAATGGGTGGTACCCCCTCTCCCCCACATTTTTTAAAACAAATTTACGCGAATCTCAGAAGTGACCCCCGGGACAACCTGATCAGCGGAAATCCGCAGATCCGCGGAAAAATCACACCCCTGATTATACGGAATCAGTTATATTTCCAATGTTATTACTGTTAATTATATAAATGAGTGTATGCTATCATGATTTTAACCTATTTCAAAGCTATATTGTTAAATACATTGCTAAATAAACTTGTTTTATTCCATAAACGCATAGAAAAGCGCAGATAGTTGTTTGTTATTCATTTTACGGTGCATTGAAAATAATCCACTCATAATATTCAATCACTCACAGGTTACATTAAATTCTAGATGTACATTGGCACTGACGAGTACAGTATACTGCATGACGAGAAACAGGTACAAACGATTAAACAGAACATATTTAGTTTTTTTCATATTTATGCAAACATGTACATACACATTATAAACATACAGCATACATGTATAAACGCCCATAAACACATTACAATACACATAATAAAAATAACATGCAACATCAAAAATTTGACTGTACAGGTACATATACAATGATTCATACATCTATAATGCATATATAATACATCAGTGGTCAGCTGCTGGTAGATCCGATTTTTTTTCCTCTCCGTGTCGTTTCTTAAAGACGATGTTATTTCGCTCTTTCCATCTAGATAACCACCCGGAGGAGGGCTGGAACTCAGGCTTGTCCAGCTTCTTTGCCAGGGCACAGGCTTTTTCTTCAAGAATAGGCCCAGACACTGGGATGCCTCTTGACCTGGCATCTGTGAACCAGGTTGAAAGCGCTGCTTCCACATCAGCCGCTTTCCCAGACCGATGGCGTTTTCGTTCTGGATTAGCGTTGGACTCATATTCCTCCATTATGTTGGCTCGATTGGAGGATATACGAGACACTTGACCTTGAGAGCATCCCATCTTCTTCGCTATTTGTGTCTGGGGCATTTTCTGATCCAGCAGTTTGATGACTTCATATTTGTCAGCAAGGCTGAGATCGTTGCGTTTTCGTTTGTTCATCTTTAGATATGATTTTCTGTGACGCTGTTGTGTAGGTTTATCTTCACGAACTGAAAATATAGTGTTACATTCCATCACCTATTGCAAACTGTCGAGCAAGACACTTCAACAGCTTTTTTTAATCGTCAACAAACTCTTTAATTGTTTTAAATCGTCAACAAACTCTTTAATTGTTTCTAATTGGCAACAAACTGTTGAAGTGTGTTACTCAACAGTTTGAATTCGAAAGTTTGCGCCTGACTGCAAACTGTGATTTGCATTAGTTTTAACCGGAGACTCCAGTATTTGCATTGTGCTTGGCCCGCATACTACACCTGTTATGATGCTTGACAGACGCTGCATACATGCATGGTGTGACATGAAAACAAAGGCAGTGAATGGAGCGTGTCTGTTTAAATAGTTGAAACGATGCATATACTTGGAGATTTATGAGATTCTACGCTGGATTATAGTGTACAATCGATAATTGGCTATTCAATTAACCAGAATATGCCATATTTCCTATCAGATTAGGCGATGCTTTTACAATGGGAAGAGATGTATATCGTGAATGGTTTGGTGTTTTCAATTTCTATTTAATTAATCGGATTATTCGATTATCCGATATTCAATTAAGTGGAATCTACTTATCAAGTTAAGAACAAAAGTGCATTAAGTTAATAAAATCGGAAATACAAATAATGTATAAACATATACCTACCATTACCTGGATACTTTTACCATTACCATACCATGAAATGTGATAGTTACAAGCCGTAGCAAGACAGTAACTGGTTTTCTTTCTGATTCTGCTCTCTTGTGCTTTCTTGCAAGTATGACATTACTGTTATCAGTTTACAGTTCTCTCCCTTTCTTGCAAGTATGACATTACTGTAATCAGTTTACAGTTCTCTCCCTTTCTTGCAAGTATGACATGACTGTAATCAGTTAACAGTTACTCCTTGCCCTTGTAAACAGCTTCAATTGTTATGAAATATGGCTTTGTGCAATAAGTTCATTATTGCATGTTTGTTTATCAACCAATGTGTGAATGGCATAATGTTCACATTCAAGTTAGTGTTCAAGAACACTTCAATAATGAACAGCACAAATACATACACATGTACCTGTTGTTAATATGTTACACATATGGTTTGGGTTTTATGAACAAACTGTGTTCACACACATTCAGCACTTAAATCCACAGCACAGTTTGGAATTGCAAATTCCAAGCCAGTACAAAAAAAAAATCTGCACTATAGAGTGCTACATGGGACATACATGTATTCAATGAACATAAAAGTCAATGGTTATAACCCACAAATTATGGCTCCATAATTAATAACCATACTTTCAATATCATAATGTCAGCTTCGAAACTTACATAAAACTCACGAGCATTTATATTGCATATAAATTCATCAAAATAATCACGTCTCTATACTTTCAGGAAATAAAAATTGATCAATTTGTATAATTGTTAATATTAATCAACATATAGCAAGTCATTTTGTGAGGCTTTAAGGATATTCTCAAATGTAAAACAAGAAATACAACAGTATTGGTTCTCAAAATTAAGAACAGCCTTGTTACTGAAAACATAACAAAAGAGCATTTATTTGTGTTTTTTTAAATAAGAGTTTCTTGAAGGAATATTTTTTCAATATTGTTTGCCTGAAAATGTGAAACAAAAAACTACTGTTAAAATGTGTAAGAAACCATGAAGGCTGCTGCTATAACTGTTAGAACCAACAGTGCTCAATTCACATTGTAACCATGGCATTCTAGGGCTGGCATTATTGGAAAATTGTATCAGAACACCTGATAATTAATAAATAATGCCCACAATGGGGCAAACCATGGCAATACAGGAGGACCAATATTGATTATTGGCAGGGGATTTTCCAGCCATTTTGGGAAAAGGAGTCTGGTCAAATTGGGATTTTTTTAACAAATAAAAGTGGCATAATTGGGAATTTTTTATCGACATTAAGGACCGATTTGGGAATTTTTTATCAGCAAATATTATCACAACAGGTCTTTTCCAGGACATTTTGGATAAAAATCATGAAAAAACATATTTTGTAGGTTGTGTACAAAATAAAATTGAGATATAGAGTCTAATAATCATAAGTCAAAAGACTTATTTTAAATAAATATATAAAAATTTGGATTTTTTAAAATAATTTCAGTTTGGGATCGGGTCCGTTTGCTTTGGAATCAATTTTACGGCCTTTTTTACATAGCAGAAAAAACCCTGATTGGAAACCATAGACCAGACTCAGTTTGATGGAAAATTCAGTAGTCCTGCAGGCTGTTAATCTTAAAGTTTGCAGCAACAGGCAATATCGGACCAATAATGATTTTTGGAAACCAGACCACACTCAGTGCAGTTAAATGCAAATTTCGTTGATATTCTGTAAGATGTTGTTGTACAATCTTGTCAACATTTGATAAAGAAATGCTGTTTATAAAAAAAATTAAAAAAGAGCACCGAATAACGGTTGCCACGCTCGGCTGCGAAAGGTTGTCAGATTTTATTTTTTTAGAGGTCACAGTGACCTTGACCTTTGACCTAGTGACCCAACAAGAGATGTGTTTGTCAGAAACACAATGCCCCCTACTGCGCCGCATTGAAATAACATTTCTATTTATCATTTGGCAGGTATAGAAATCATCTCCCTTTAAAGGTTATTACTTCCCTTGAATTTTGTCCAATCCAACCGGGGGGGGGGGGGGGGTCTCTCACAGTCAATTATGACCATGTCAGACATCACTGAAAACAAGGCCTGTGGTTTAAAAGAGATCATAGCCAGAGTTGATCATGTATCTATGGACATAAGTCCACAGGTATGTAATGAACATCAAAGAAATTATAAGTATATCATTAAAAAAAAACTTTGACAAATCAATCATTTGGGTTATAAATAATCAAAATAATAAATCTGTACAGTACATGTAACTGTGAAAAGAACTTCAATTCTTGGTATTGAAATATATTATATGAGATTTATAATTATATAAACTACTTTCCTTGAATATAATTGTCTGTAACAAATCTCTATTATTAGTAACAACCAATTAAAAGCCACTACCGTGACTGTACATGTAGATTCACCACTCAAAATGTGCAGCTCCATGAGGTACACATGCATGCCACATATATAAAGTGGCTATGTTCAATATTGAAAAATTTTCTCCCTTTTTAAAGCTTATTACTTCCCTTAAATCTGTATTTTTTTACCATAGACCGTAAAGGATGACCTTGACCTTTTACCACAATGTGTTTGTCAGAAACACAATGTTGCCTACTGCGCCTTTTGTTTTATTTAACAAAAATATATACGTGGGCAGGTCAGATAACTATGTCCATTTAAAGCTTATTTCTTCCCTTGACTTTGTTTTTTCGACCCTTGACCTTGAAGGATGATGTTCACCTTGAAATTTTACCACTCAAAATGTGCAGCTCCATGAGATACACATGCATGCCAAATATCAAGGTGCTATCTTCCATATTTAAAAAGTTATGGCCAATGTAAAGGTTTGAGCACGACGCCTACGGCGGACGACGAGCTGGCTATGACAATAGCTCGGGTTTTCTCCGAAAACAGCCTTGCTAAAAAAATTAACGAATATTGCCCATCACATTTGAAACATGGCTACCATAGAAGCAAAGGACTTGAGCACTGTTCACCATTTTCCAGACTGTTTCTGATGGATGCAGGGCCCTCAATCTGTCAAATCCACGGCCGAAATTCAGCCGCATTCCCCCCCCCCCTGAAAAGTATACTTTTTTCCCCTTTTTGGGGGAAAAATTCCCCCTAAAAAAAAAAATAAAAAAAAATTATAGATAGATGTCTCATGATTATTTTCAAACATACTGAATAATGAAATAAGCAATGAATGTAGTGCAAACATGTACAAATGTAATAATTAGAGAGTAACTAAAAAATCCCCCAAAAAGGGAAACGCCGCGAAAATTCCCCCTGCTATGGGTAGCGACCCGCTCCCCCTAAAATGGATTGAGGGCCCTGGGATGTAAAATTATCTCCCAACATAACTTAGTCAAGTTTCCTGTAATATGTGGCCACTGGTACACAGTCATATGTATAATTGCTACTCTTGCCTTGCATGGACAGTCACACTTCAGCATATACTCCAGCTATTATTTTGATCAACAACCGGACAATTTTGCAGCTGGCTTACTTATGGGATACTCGTGATGGTCACTGAGGGATCGTTCTTTAAATCTACCCCAGTATCACCAAGTACTGGTTCAAGCCGGACATGAACTCAGTGACATTTAAGTAAGACTTTGGCTTTTAATTCAATCAAGCGAAAATAAATACTGGTATGTTAAAACTAACGACCGGACTTAGGAATTCTAATCCATGGTTTATCTCTATCACATCTTATTTGAATGATTGCCAAACTGACTGAAACTTTCAATTGCATACAGATTTGTTTATGGGACAATTTACACACCATTTTAACATGAAAGTTTAAAAGCTACCCATTAAGAATTCAAGAGATAAATAAACCAAATCATACAACAGCGTGGAAAATGGTGTTGAGTAAAAGAAAACGTAGCACTTACTGTATCCCTGCTGCCCTGTCATGTCTGCCTGGGAACCAGTAGCACCAGTTGGGTCAAAGTTCGCTCCCACAGAGTCATTAGCGCCCCAATCCTGGGGTTGCATAGGTCTCCCAGGCTCTACTCCAGTTATTTCCAAGTCCATTTCCGCTTCAGATATTGCTTCAAGTTTAACACTGACGTCTGGATCATGTTCACTGTTATCACCTGACACTAAACTAGACAAGTCTGCTCCTAAGCTAAGTCCTTCTTGATTCTGCTCCTTGTGTGATGAGGATGATTCAGAGTTTGCATCGTCGGTTCCCGGTTCAGATTTCATGTTCTGATGTAATGATGGTGAAGATGGCTGACTAGTTGCACTTTGGTTGGAGGTTTCGTCGTCCGGCTCTAACTTGATCGTTTGGCCATCAAGCTTGGCTGGTGACTTCATTGGAGATCTGACTGGGGAAGCTGCTGCTCGGATGGGGCGGGTCACTGGATACGGCTGATGTCGCAACCCTCCCCCTGGAGGCCGAAACTGTTGCCGCGGTGATAGTGCTGTGGCCTGGAAGCGCGGCATTGGTCCCCGGGGAGGCATGTAACCCATGGAGCCCGGCATGTTACCCATTGACTGAATGGATAGAGCTTGCTGTTGCTGCAATGCTAAGGAAGCGGCTTCAGCCTCTTGTGCCTTCCTAATTTCCTCCTCCCGATCCCTTTGTTCTTGCTCTTGCTTCCTCTTGTGGTGGCCTGATGAGAAACACAAATTTTATTAGGTTCATATAAACTAATTGTAAGTGAAAATGAAATTGAATCACCAAAAAGAGGCTAATGACATTCTGGAAAAAGGCCAATTTATTGCAAAACAAGAGATGTGTTTGTCAGAAACACAATGCCCCCTATTGCGCCGCTTTGAAGCCATATATTTGATCTTTGACCTTGCAGGATGACCTTGACCTTTCACCACTCAAAATGTGCAGCTTCATGAGATTCACATGCATGCCAAATATCAAGTTGCTATCTTCAATACTGCAAAAGTTATGACCAAGGTTAAAGTTTTGGGACACACACATACAATGAATGAATAAATGAATGACTTGACTGACAGACAGGCCAAAAAACAATATACCCTCCATCATTCTATCCGGGGGCATAAACAAGTTTCAGGGCTTTCAGGCCATTAAACATATTGATTACACTGTTGCGCAGGTTATAAATTAGGTAATTCGTTTTGACAGCAACATTGATCAGTCTTGGAAACAGGAATAAAATTATTTTAACAAGAGCACCGCATAGCGAGTGCCAACGCTCGCCTGTGGGTGCAGTTTTGAATAAAGGAAAGCTTGTCAGAAGTTTTATATTAGAGGTCACAGTGACCGTGACCTTTGACCTAGTGACCCAAAAATGGGTGTGGTGTGTAGAACTGATCACAGTGCATCTACATATGAAGTTAAAAGGTGTATGTGGAAGCACTTGGATTTTAGAGCCTGTGTTAAAGTTTTATATTAGATGTCACAGTGACCTTGACCTTTGACCTAGTGACCTAAAAATGGGTGTGGCGTGTAGAACTTATCAAGGTGCATCTACACATGAAGTTTCAAAGTTGTAGGAGGGCACGTTGATTTTAGAGCCAATGTTAAGGTTTGAGCACAACGCGGACGGTGGATGACAGACGCCAGACGACCAGCTGGCTATAACAATACATTGGGTTTTCTCCGAAAACAGCTGAGCTAAAAAGAAACAAAGCCAATACTTACTTTTTAAACAGTAGCCGAGGAACTGGGACTTGACGTCTTCGTGATCTTCAAGGAAGCCTTTGGCCGAGTCTGAGCCGAGATGACTCAGGGTTCCATCAGCCACGCTGGCTGTAAGGATGATCGACTCCTCGTTGGTGGTACTTGCAAGTTGTTCAATCTGAAAACAAGAACTTTTTATGGGATCACTGATTGCAAGCTAATAAAGATAATTTCTTTGTAAATCATATGAAAGCATTCTAAGCCACTGCAATGCAATTCTAACATAAACTGGTCCTATTGTAATGTTCTAAGGATTTGCATACATGTTCATTTAAGACATAATCTTTTATATTCATGAAACTGTGTTGTTTCTTTAGTAAATAATTATAGAAAACAGAAAAACAACTTCATAGCTGTTCAATATCAATTTACTCAACATTTCGGTCAAAGACTTTCATCAGGAGTAAAACATTTGTAACTAGAAATGGCGCGGCAGAGGCCGACGCGTATCCCCACGCCAAATGTTTGACCTAGGTGTGCCCCAGGGTTGGTAATGGGGCCATGCATAGCTGAGATTGACCGTATTGTCATAAGAGAAGTTCATCATCAATTAGAAGTGAATTGGTGTAGAAATGAAGAAGTTATAGTAAAAGGCAATTTTTGGTGGGTGTGACATATGTGGGCAGGGCGCCCCAGGGTTGGTAATTGTGCCATGCATAGTTGAGATTGACCGTATTGTCATAAGAGAAGTTCAGTATCAATTTGAAGTGAATCAGTGTAGAAATGAAGAAATTATAGTAAAAGGCAATTTTGGGTGGGTGTGGTCTATGTGGGCGGGGCGCCCCAGGGTTGGTAATGGGGCCATGCATAGTTGAGATTGACTGTATTGTCATAAGAGAAGTTCAATATCAATTTGAAGTGAATCGGTGTAGAAATGAAGAAATTATAGTAAAGGCAATTTTGGGTGGGTGTGGTCTATGTGGGCGGGGCCCCAGGGTTGGTTATGGGGCCATGCATAGTTGAGATTGACCCTTATGTCATAAGAGAAGTTCAGTATCAATTTGAAGTGAATCCGTGTAGAAATGAAAAAATTATAGTAAATGGAATTTTTTGGTGGGTGTGGCCTATGTGGGCGGGCGCCCAAGGGTTGGGATTGGGGCCATGCATAGTTGAGATTGACCCTAATGTCATAACAAAAGTTCAGTATCAATTTGAAGTGAATCCGTGTAGAAATGAAAAAATTATAGTAAATGGAAATTTTTGGTGGGTGTGGCCTATGTGGGCGGGGTGCCCCAGGGTTGGGAATGGGGCCATGCATGGTTGAGATTGACCGTATTGTCATAAGAGAGGTCCAGTATCAATTTGAAGTGAATCGGTGTAGAAATAAAGAAGTAAATGTAAAATAACCTAAACAAATGAGTGATAATTTCTGACGCGGCCCCACCCCAACCGCTATAACTTTTGACCCAGGGGTCAGATCAAAATTCCAAATAGTGCAGGGTCGCACATATGCTCATAGCTACCATGTGTGTAAGTTTCAAGGTTCTAGTGCTTTTAGTGTAGGAGGAGATAGTGGCCAGGACGGACGGACAGACAGACGGACGGACGGACGGAGATAACCACAATATCCCCACCTTTTTTTCAAAAAGCGTGGGGATAATGAAGAAAAGGAAATGACATCATAATCACATGAAGTCAATTGCAAACACGTCACAGACAAAGATTTCACAGACATACCAGTTGTTGAATCTGAGACTTTAGGACGGCCTTCAGTATAACGCGATAGCCCGGCACCTCTTTGATGACGTCCATGTCGGGTGTTGCCATCTTGGAATGTTGGTTGAGCGCAGATGTTGGAGTTGAATATAATATGATGTTATGCAATGAGCCGGTTGAGGTGGGTGTTTCTTCGAATTGTAAGATGGTAATCTAAAAATAAAAAATATATAATATAGCATAAAAACTCGGTGACATTTTTTTCACCTCCCAATAAAAATGACTAAACTGTTGTCAAACTGGAAAATATCTTCTAAATATGACAACTTTTACACAACGAAGTTCCCAATAAAACCAAGTTACTTTCTCCCAAATTGATCATATCTTGTTTGGATTCAGACCTCAGGCTGTAGCTGTTCAAAGGTGAATTCATGGTTTAAAAAGTGTGTTGCTTCATCAAAGAAAGAAGCCCTTGCCTCCCAAATGACAAAAAAAGTAAAGGAAAAAATGAAACATTGCGAACAATTTTTAGAATGTCAGATGTTTCCACCCCAAAACCGTTTCCTCCCCAGATATTTGCACCCCAAAATGTTGAAATTTTAGGATGGAAACGTCTGCACTATTGTTAAAAATATTATATATATTGAAAATGAAAAAGGGTTTTTTAATGGGCCTATGAGGGTAGATTAAAAGAAATAAAAAAGATCAGATTAGAAGTGATACAAAATGAAATAATAATTAAATAAAAATGACTTTGTAAATTCAAAATTTCAGCTTTTGGTTTGACTATGTTTTTTTTAAACAATTCTTTGTTTTGAGCATCTATCCACACACACCCAGAAATTAATGTAAATGGTAACAGAGATTGTATTTGTTACGATGTTTTAGGGGTGTTAAGCTTGAATTCAATTTTATAGACAACCTTGTGTTTTAGGTTGATTTAAATCGATTTTATAGACAATCATGGACTTAATTTTTCACATGGTAATATGAATTAGGTTTTATCAGGAAGAAGTTTGTGCTGTATGTATGAACTCATAACAGGGGTCATAACAGGACCAGATTGCCAATCCTGAAAACAAGCCGGGAGTCTGGGGGCGCGCAGGCCACCAGCAGGGTAATGGGGCAGCGCCCTTTTAGGGGGACCAGGGGGGGGGGGCAAACAGTGTCCGACAAATTTCTTATTTTTCAGGTAGCCCACTGGGCTACCAATAAAAATATTTGGTAGCCCATAAAGTTTTCCTACAAAATGATAAGAGGCAGGTGTTCATCTTTATTTTATTTCTTCATTTACATATACATAATATGTATACATACATATACATAAAACAGCAAGTCTGATGTACACAGTCAATATCGTAAATTAATGTTACAGTACAGGCACCGTGTACTTAAATGTAAATGTACCAAAGAAAACCATATACTACATGTAGATATTACATGTATGTGCACATGTATGTGTACTTAAATTCGGACAGCACGTTAAGTCGTAAACATAAATAAAGCGTTTAGATGATCAATACGATTGACTCGTATGGTGTTAATCAATGCAATTGCCATTTTTAACAACAAATACCGACTTTCAAGAAATCAAGAGTATTAAATCATTTATCCGACTTTAAATACTGTCCGAATTTACGTATTGCATCCGTATGTTACGACACTTGTGTGCAGTCAGTATACAATACAATAATTGTTTCAATAATGAAGGAACTGATACAGCGTAACGGTAACGATACAGCGTGTTTACATGATATTTTAAGAGAAAATGTCAATGCCAAATAATTCGCGAGATACCCCGGTACTTTAGTTGAAATTCACAACGAAACTTTTAATGGAAATTAAATTATCTCAATGTTGTACCCGCTACGAATTTTTTATTTACAAATAAATACACGCACGCCAATTTTCGCGCGCTTTTTATCAGGACAAAGAAATTCATTTCTTAAATGTAGAATTTTGTAACCTAAAATAGCTGTACACAACGTTTGTGTTTATGACTCTTATCGTCTATATTACCCACCCATAATTTGGTTTTAAAAATATAAATCGGGCATATATGGGATTATTGATTAACAGTCGATGAATCCAATTATTAATTGACAATGCAAACTAATTAGCAGGTGTTAACGGCGTTCACAAAGTTGTCATTAATATTCATTTTCGGTTTCGTTACCGTTTTGAAGAATCCGCTATTGTTTTGATTTATTTAATGTTTGGCGTCCTTGGATATTTTATGACATCAAAAACATTGCGCTATTACTCATTGTTGCGTTTAAAAAAGAATTCAAAACTGCGAAATGATGTTGCATCATGTGCGCCAACTATCCAACCGGATCTCATTATATTATTAGCAGACGACAAATGTTGATTCTGATTGGATGATTAAAATACACTGTTACTGTTTAAGACTGATCGGCGACTGATTAGATAATTGATTGCAACTGTTATCGGATTATAAGCAATACACAGTGTACAAACAGCGTGTTTATTCTACGTATGTCTGTCAATAAACTGGGCTACCACTCTTATAGATTTATAGTAGCCCGGCGGGCGTCAGCTGGAAAATTTCCCCTAGCCCGATGAAAAATTTTGGTAGCTCCCAGGCTCCGGGCAATGGATTTGTCGGACACTGGGTAAAGCCTCGGACGATTTTAATCATTTGCAGACCCTTCTATATTGCATTTCCAAGCAGTTTTAAATGCATTTTGCTATAGCAAAAGAAAGATTTTTTTCCAAGAATTTACTTATATAATTTTCAACATCTATTACATTAACCAAATATTTTGTAAAAAAAAAATAATCACTTAAAAGTACGACCTTAGCCCATAATATAAACAGCACTAAAGAATATTACATAAATATACATAATATGCACCATTTCCATCTAAAAACTGATGCTTTTACAAGAAAACCTAATCATAAATTATTCATCGAGTGGCTAAATTTACCACCCCACATCCACCCTTTTATGCAAAGTAAGATTCACTGTCATTTTTCTTTGTTCCAATGTCACCGTTTATCAAATTAATTGTTTATGTAAAGAAACAATAAAAATATAAAAATAATTACGTTTATAAGCTTCTAAACATAGGTAACGTGGTCAAAATTTACCTTAAAAGTTGGGATATTTTTCGTCGTAACTCCATGTTGATAAACGCTTTGTTGATACTTGGCGCATTCGATTGGAGAATTCACAGGATAAATATACTAATAAATTTTAAGATATTGACGCAGGAATCGCCTTCTGTAGAACAGAAATTAACCAAGATTCGCTCCTTACACCCCCCCCCCCCACAAAACTCTTTGAATTTTATTGATCTCAAAAGTGACCCTGGTGCCTTAAAATCTGGATTTCCGGATCAATCCGGAATATTAAGACCCCTGTCATCAACGCTCATACTAGCATTCACAGGGCTTTTCATCAGGAAATTGGGAAGAGGCCATAGCCTTTCAAATTGGGAATTTCATGCGCGATAACTGCTCATTTTGGGACGACCTTGTTTTTAAAAGTTTTTGAAACAGGGTCTTTTTCATTGTGCAGAAGTATTAAAAGACACTTTGTGGTGCATTCTTAATCATAATAGAGCTCATTGCTTTCAATTTGGGAGATGCCCAATATGTATAAGTAAAAAAAATAAAAATAAAATTCAATTTGGGAAATTTCTCTATCAATTTGGGAAAAAAATGACCTTATTTTCAATCGGGAAGGGCCGAATTTCGGCCTTTGTTATACAAGGGTGAAAAGCCCTGATTCAAGAACTAGTCTAACGAAGCTTCCAAAATTCAACAGGATCAAGCGAGGTTATCGGGTAGTTTCGCCCTTAAACCTGTTCGCCCTAGGTCACCCTGAGTCGTTTCGCAGTGAGTCGTTTCGCAGTGAGTCATTTCGCCCTTACAAGTGGGTTGTTTCGCCCTTATTTTATTGCAATGTACTATTACAGTTTGATTGTAATTGCAATTATTTAATGGAAACAGTATGTTACAAACTAAGTGTCACGATTAATTAGTTTGGCATAGGCAGTGATTTTTTTCACCCAATTCGGAACGGGTCCCGTACCCATGCCTTTGGGAATTGTTCGTGTCATGAAATCATCAAATTGGGAAAAAACGAGTCGCGAAATATTCCAACTGGGAAAAGTTAAGTTGTGAATTGTACCAATTGAAGAATGGTATTTTAAAGACTTTGTTGAATTTTTGTCAGCTTTAAATGACACAGAAGAGCAACATAATTTTTTATTCACAGTCTTGCACAAACAACAACATGCTATCAGAACACAGATTGTTACAGACAGAGCTCTTTGTTTTCATCTGCTTTGAATATATCAAGAATGGCGTCTTTCTGGGCTCATCACAGTCCAGACACCAGGACTGGTACAAATAGCTTTGTCATGTTTGTCATCAATCTGCATTTGGCTACTGTCATCTTCGACAATTTTTGTTGCAGTGTATTGAGCGGAATGGGTGGACGAAACAGACGCCAAACTTTTTAAGAAGCCAAAATCGCTTAACGATTTGCTTTTGAATGCAGTAGGCTTTAATTTCTTTCTGTAATGCTTACTATTGTTTCTCATGGCGAATATTGCCGGAAGCATAAGAAAATTCAGACTGGTTTATATTTCGCAATAACATACACATATTTAATGTACAAATGTAACGTTAAATGTTTAAACCAGTCAATGATTGAGAAGTCAAATAGGCCGCAAGTTATAACGGTGTTTACATACGTTAAGTTGGCGTTTTTTGGGATTGTTAACCCGATTTTGACCGGGATTTTTTTTTCCGGAAATTGGGACGGGTTCGGTTCATTTTGGGAACGGGTCCGTAGGTCATTGGGAATAGGTATGATTAGTTGATATGCCAATTAAAATTATTTCCAACAAACTTAGATCGGAAGATGTTTGATCAGATGATTGGCTAATTAATAGCATAGAAACATCAAAAGAAGATATTATAAAGGAGTTATATTGTGTTTATAAACTTTAGGCTAGTTTGCATCTTTTGATCTCAAGATATTCGCAGAAAGTGTATATAATAAACAACTTTGCTTTAGCAGGACGTTTTAGTTGCTGTGTGCAATGTGACACCTTATGTACCAGTCCTTTTAAGTACCAGTCCTTTTACAGGGTATGTACCACTTTGAAACTTTACGTTCCACCTAAATATTAGATAGGTGTTATATTGTCCATTCATTCATAGCAGTATGAATCAGGGAAATAATTACCCATGCAAACAACTTTGATTAATTTGACTCAAGTGTTGATTGAGTCAAATTTGAGTAAGTCAAATAACTTTTTTATTTTAACACATTAAATTGATGTGTTTGGGTAAATATTTTTTTTTTAAAACTGTTTCAGATATAAACCTGAGAAACTTATTACCTCAGTTCTTAGTACTAAATAAAATATTGCTGAATTATAATCTATGGCAATATATAAGTCTAAATTCATAAATAATATCACACAAAATACATTTTATTAATAACCCACCAGTGCTTTCCACAGGATTTTTGTCAGGCGCCCCGGGGTTGATAGGGGTGTTTCGGGCGGGTTGTCCCCTCCTGACGTTGATTTTTTAAAATTAAACGTGTCAATTGACGTTCTGTGGTGCGTTATAACTCAAATAAAAACAGCGTCAAAAGACGTCATTTGGTGCGCTATGACTCTTCAAGAAAATCCCCCAGTCATTTAAAAATATATAATATATTGTTTAATTGTTTTTAAACTTTTCCCTGTACATGTAGATAGTAAAATCCCGACTTGAACGAGTCCCCAATACATCCGTTTCAACCCGACTCTATTACTGTATACTTACTACTTTTCAAGTTTCAATTTATTACCCGATAATCCCTTTTATTCCGATTTTATTAATCACTTTCTGGTAAATACTGACGATAAAAGCTCTCAATTAATTCTTTAACACAAACCTTGCCGTTTTTCTATTGTATCAAATAAATTTTAAGTGACTATTTATATTTTACCCTTTCCCGCATAGATACGCATAATCCCGTCTCGATCAATTCCTTAATATATCCGTATCAACCATACCTTCTATCTATTACTGCATACTTACTACTTTTCCAGTCGCTACTCATTACCCGATAATCCCGTATTTTCCAGTTTTAAAGCAAATTCTGGTAAATATTTATGATAAAAGTGCTCAAGAATAAAAAAAAATAATCGCCATATTTTCTTAAGTATCAAATAAATTTTGGCATGTGTTACTATTTAAAGATGTGATGAAATATCGTCCAATCAGGGCGTTTTTTTTTCACAGAACACGCGTAAATCGCCTGACATGATGTTCATGTTTTTATACAGCACAAAATACATCCACACTTTCCATGCGACATTCTACATGTCTGCATTTTTTTCGCGCGCTTTTAATTGAGACAAAGGATAATACACTGTTTATTTGGCGCTACAATTTATTAATGTCGCGTTAGCCTTAAAATTCAGAAGCGTGTTTCGGATTACAAATTGATAATGCTCATTTGAAAATCGAACGAAACATTTACAGTTGTGCGTAATTAATTCAAGGATTATTTGTTAAAGCGCATAACGTGTCTAATAAATGTCAGAAAAACGAGGTTATCAGTTCTATAAATGGACATGATGAAATAAACATGTACTGGAATTAAATTGTTATCGCATAATTGTTACCGGGAGTTATTTGCACAACTTACTCGCTACAAGTAAGTAATTGCTTACCACTTGCAATTAATTTCTCGTATTAATTATATGTCATGAGTAACACTTGTTTACAGTAAAAAGGTGTGATGATAGCCCGAAACAGTCTTTAATGTACTGTTTTAGTTACTGGTTTTATATTACGTGAATGGTACAACTCCTTGCTAATCAAGCTGCAATAAACTCTTACTTCGTGCCCGACGTCAATCAAAAATAATTGTCGATAGTTAAACCCGCCCTCATAAGCATTCGCATAACGATTGGACGATGAACATCACAGTTTGACGACTGGAAAGTTACCTGAGAGTTTCCTGTGATACATCCGTGCCAGCAAAAATGACTGTGTAATGAGGCTAGAATAATCGATATGCGCGTCATGCTATCTCCTATCAGTGGATTATCTATGACCCCATGTGGTGTTTGTTGCGATTACATGCGAAAGTAGGTACCAAGTGCCCTTTTAAAACAGGGAATATTGATACACTGATAAAGAAACCTTGATTTTCTTGACATTCTCCATTTTCTTTTACTGTAAAAATAAACTGATCGTAAAATTCCAAGCGCCCCGGGGACTCTGATTTCGAAATTCAAGCGCCCCGGTGAGGGACTGTTAAATGGCCTGTGGAAACCCATGCACACAATCATATTAAACCATATATTATTTTTCTCTATATACAGGCTGTCAAGTGACCTTTTTTCAAAAAGTAGGAAAAAATAGGAACTACTTTTGCAAGAAAAGTAGGAAAAAAGTAGGAAAAAGTAGGAACTTTTCCCTCAAAAGTAGGAATACATAATACTAATTTTTTAGACACAGGTCCAGGAAACATAGCTTGAAACAGAGCATGAGTGCCATCACATGTTCTGTATGGATACCCACTTGAAGCTTCCTTAAGAGCCCAGAAGATTTCAGCCTTTTGTACCTGTTCCTTGTGTGATGGATGTACGTGTACTTGCATACAAATAGATTTATCCCCACCACCCTGAGAGCTGCTTGGCTTTGGGGCACTTCCAAACAAACGCTTTTGTGAATTATCATGCATGTATTTCATGTTTTCCTTGTGTTTTTATCCATCTGCATGACTTATCAGTTGATAAGCACCAGAATTACTACAAGATGGACTTCATTCAGACAGTACAATATCTTGCAAACTCATTGCCGGTATCTCTCTTTCACCATGATCGAAGTGTTTTTCCACTGTTGTCCAACTTCTCCATCCATAAATGGTTAAACTTTGTTTTCCCACTAGGCATTTTAGCACTTATAGCGTATCTATGATAATAAAGTATCAAGCAAAGCTAACCTGATAAAGAAGTATACATGTAATTAGATGCTGTTCATGTTGGTGTATCATCAAATAAGTGGTTAGAGGTCTTCTGTGTATCGATATAAAAATGGTAATATATTGTGCATGTTATATCCTTAAGCAGAAGACCAAATTTATTTAGTGATACACCAACTTGTTGTACAAGATTAATACTAGTATATAAAGCAGTGTCAATGCTCTGCTACAGCTACATTGTGAAACCTTTAAATTGACAATAGGGTGCAGTTATAATGACTTAAGTTACATTCAAAATGACTGGTCATTGCAGAGCAGATTATGCAACTGGAGATAGGACCTTATCACCTGACATCTTTTATGACATCACTGATTGGGCAATTAAACAGTTGCACTACATTGTTTATTCCAGTTTCAAATAATGGCTTTTACATTATTGATGACTTCGCGGGAGTGTAATGATGCCCTTTAATAATTTTAATACTTTGCTTTAACACCTTGAAGTTACCTTACTAGCTATGGCATCATTAGACAAGAATTTTGTTCGTCCGAAACACAATGCCCACTATTGCGCCGCTTTGAAATAAAATTTCAATATATCATTTTGCAGGTTTAAAAGTTATCTCCTTTTTAAAGCTTATTACTTCCCTTGGATTGTATTTTTTTACTTTTGACCTTGAAGGATGACCTTGACCTTTCACCACTCGAAATGTGCAGCTCCATGAGATACACATGCATGCCAAATATCAAGTTGCTATCTTTAATATTGCGAAAGTTATGGCCCATATTAAAGTTTTCGGACAGACACACAGACAGACAGACAGACAGACAAACAGACTGACAGTACAACTGCTATATGCCACCCTACCGGGAGCATAAAAATGAATCAGGGCATTTAGGCCCTGTGCATTTATCTTTAATTACTAAACATGATGTACCTATGATATCAATAGAACATCTTATCTGTTGTCATGTAATACAGAATTTATTACATTATATTTGTAAATGATGAAAACTCGGCAAAGCATCAGTTTTATCTTTATCCAAAAACTTGTGTAATAAATTCCATATTACATAACCACTTATACAATACATGTATCTCTATATCTCTACATTCCAAACAGCAATATCATGTAAACATGCATAAGGTTTGGTCAAATTGTTGTCAATGGAAACAAAATAAAACTGGAATAAGACAATGCTCTTGCATCACTGTGTAAGGTAGTGAAGTCTGCAGTGTACAAATGCTAAGAAAGTAAACAAGGCACCTGAAAAGGTGCTAGCAGACAGTCAGCATGGGTTGTCAGGTCTCATCTAGATGGATGCACATTAACAGGGATACAGTCATGCCATAGATTCATTCATCCTGCAAGTTTACTAAATAAACTCTTTAAAAAAAATATTCTCCATTGAAAATGAAAAAGTAGGAATAGTAGGAAGATTTGGTAAAAAAATAGGAAAAAGTAGGATCCTGATGAAAAAGTAGGAAATAGTAGGAAAAAGTAGGAAAAAGTATGACCGCTTGACAGCCTGTATATATTATAAATATGGTACATAAAGTGTCAAATAGTGGTACATAATGTGCCCAGTGCTCCAGCTAGGCCTAAATTGAAGGGCGCCCTGCCCTGCCCTCCCAAACCTCCGCCCTGCCCTCCCGAACCTCCGCCCTGCCCTTCCTAGGCCCCCCCCCTGCCCTTAAAAATTTTTTTTTTTTTTTTTTAATTTGATGATTAATAAATATCTTATTACAATACATTGTTAATAATTTATTTCTCATTATAGACATTATATTTGAATTGTTTAATAATAATGGGAATATTATATTCTTACAATTATTAATAAAATATAAATTAACATGCAAGAGGAAGCGTTCCAGAAATGCCCCCGCGCTCGAAAGTGCCCTTTTGACAAAATACTGCGCGTCCAAAGTGCCCTTTACACAAAAAAGCCCCCCTGCCCTTTTCAAATCCCAGCTGGAGCACTGTGTGCCGGTACATAAACGGACTGGTATGTAAGGTGTAACATTCGCTGTGTGCACATTATATAGTAAACATAGCAGAAAACAATAAAGGTGATGGCCAGTTATGTGCTTCTTACATGTATTAACCCCTTATCCTAAACATCGTTGTTAATGTTCAAAATGAAGTATGCATTCAGCTTGTGACAAGCTAAAGATAACTCCTTTTGAAATGCAGTATATAAAAAAAACTAGGGTGAAACGACCCATGAATTAGGGCGAAACGATCCAGGGCGAACGGTAGCTGAAATAATTCGCATTCAGAATAAATCTGAACGCTGAAACTCCGGTCTGTAAAAACCATAACGAAAAATAAATACAAATATTATTATGGGAATTACAGTATTTACAAGTGTATATATCTGGTATCTACCTGTTGTTTGACAAATATGAACTTAGATCACAAAAATTACCTGTATAACATTTAAAATCATAGACATGGAGCGATCATTTTCTCAAAGGCAGCCATTTTGGCATTGTTGTTGTTGTTGTTATTTCATACCATAGCTATTTCGTACCTTTTACTTTTGGGGTATTTTGTTACTGTTGATTCTAATATTTTGAGTTATAATAGTTATAATTCTTTTTTTGCTTCATCTTCTTACTATTTCCAATTTCATTTCTTACTGTTTTGCGCATATTACACACTTAATTTTTGTGTTCGAACTCAGTTACAAACATAGTTGAATTTAACCTCCAGTTCAAGGGAGATAACATGAACCCTTTACTATACAAGGATTTATATTGGATGAAACAAAGACCTATAGATAACACAGATTGGAAACTTTGCGCTTTATCGGGCTATCTCGCGGCGGGGTCACGTGGTCGTGAAACCGATAAGAACACTTAGGATCAGCAGACGATTTATTCCATGAATCAATCGGAGTAGTCCGGAGATAGCCGGTGTATCACGATTGCGATAAGATAGCGACGCGTCAATAGCAACGGCTACGATTATCGAGCAAACAGGGGTGTGATTGAGGCAAAGTCAAAGGGGAGGAAATTCTGTTGACTGATTTTGACTATGCGAATGGCGCGCATAACGCAATGACAAACATAAAAACAGACATTAAAATAAACAACTTTTTGAACTTCATAACAATATTTCTTTATAAAAACCTGTTAAACTTCACATTTAACATACTGAGGATGCAAAGTAAACAGTTAAGCAAGTATTTATTGTGATCAATAGCAGCAGTTTTTCAATGTATTGAATGACAGTTAATAGACTAAATATAAACAAACACACCTGAGTGTTCTTCTGGTGCTAATGATGTATTAACTGAGTTAAATTAATATATTTAATTTGTTTACCTTTCAATATCTTGCATTTCACATCTTCACTCAGTTCAAAGCTATTTCAGTTAACTGAACAGCGTGACAAATATAATAAAGCAGAATATGCATATGAATCTGATTATACACAGACCCACAGATATATAAAAATCAAATCATGTTTGTCTATTTCCATGTTCGAACGATACTCTCTAAATTGTTTTACTTCGCCAGTAGACTACACTCCAATTTGCAAACACTGGTTTCCGTGACACAAATTCAGTGGGCACATTTCTTAAAAAAATATGTGTTGCTTGTATCTAAAACGTAGTCTTTTTTTTTGACAAACACATTTCATTATTCCTATCAGACTAGGTGATGTCAGTCGTTTATTCGATTGCTATTTGTTATTTCAATAATCTTAATTTTCTCTTCACAACGACGCCATTTGCAAACAAATCACAGAGCGCATTTTAAGAACACGATTTTAATTGGAAGATTGGGAAACGACAGCCAATTATATGGCTCGTTTTAAAAATGCTTAGGCAGAATCTACCAGTGTAAAATGCGGAGAGATTTCGCGGGCCGCGGATATTTCGGGCCGCTTATGAAATACGTCTGCGGAATCGGTGGTAGCCCCTCTCCCCCACATTTTTTAAAACGAATTTATGCAAATCTCAGAAGTGACATCCGGGACAACCCGATCCGCGGATCCGCGGAAAAATCACACCCCTGGCAAAGTTATGCGAAAATATTATATAATGATCCGATTTTTATGAAATAAAGTTTCATAGAAACATGAGTAATTATGTTTTTATAAAATCTCAATTTTATTTACCTACTATAACAAATTATAATGCCGCGATCGTTGAAGAAATAGCGCTAAGAACTTCCAAATCGCGGCGAGAATGCTTTTGAATAGTTTATTTGAAAGGCTTTTGCTGATAAAATAGTCTTGTATAATTTGGTATTTCAAACAGTTAAAACCTTATAAAATATTATTATTTCAAAACGGATAGATATATGTGGACACATAGATCTAAGTCTCTGATTAAAACAACATTATAT
Organism: Dreissena polymorpha; assembly: GCF_020536995.1. Classification (NCBI taxonomy): domain Eukaryota; kingdom Metazoa; phylum Mollusca; class Bivalvia; order Myida; family Dreissenidae; genus Dreissena; species Dreissena polymorpha. The sequence continues at coordinate 201,910,738 of NC_068355.1, forward strand.
ATACAGTATAATAAATGCTATGATCGTTCGATCCAAAAACGGTTTCAGTTAGACTTATTTCCATATTGATTGTGTAGATTTATCAATTGTTTAATTCTCTTTTTATTTAGATCTTATTCATGAGTTATAGGTTATTAAAGTTTTGTTTGTAATCCAGTTTTTTTTTCTTGTGGTAATTAAATTAAGCTTTCAGTGTCGTGGGCTAGGATTTCGCGAAAAGAAAAAAAACAAACATTTCACGCTCGTGTTAATCGTCGGATCAATTAGCTAACTGAAGAAGATGCTTTGTGTGTTTTTTCTTTATTATTGAGAATTAATTAAAAGAAGGGATCCTTACTTCAATTATCATTTTGCGTTGTTGATTGATTTTAATTGTGTGATCAGTGGCTGCGGCCGGGGAATTATAGTCATCTCACAGCTTTTGTTTATGTTTTATAGTAATCTCACAGCTATCTGTTAAAATATGTTTGTATATTAACTTGCATGTGTAACATTGACAGGAAAACTGGTAATACTAATAAAAGAAGATATTAAATGAGAATTTAAACCCATACATTGTACTTTCATCTAGTTTTTTATTCATACCAAGATAAACATATTACTCAGAATAAAAATCTTATTTCTTCAATGTGAGGTGAATAATGACGAAGTTTTTCACAATGAACCAAAGCACGTTTGACGACATGTGTGTATAATAGGGTAAAAGAGCTTAAAATTGTACCATCTTTGTACAAGGCCAAAATCCTTTAAAATGAACATTTTCCTCCAGTTTAGTTAATTCATACCTAGATTAACATATCACCAAGCATAAAAATCTGACTTAATCTATTTGGGATGACAAATACAAATGTTTATCAAAAAGAACAAAAACATGTTTGACAGCAATCTTGTACAACAGAAGAAAAGAGCTTAAAATTGTACCAATATTGTATATAAGGCCAAATACTTTAAACTGAATATTTTCTTCTAGTTTGTTTAAATCTATATTTAGATTAACACTTTGCCTAGCATAAAAATCTTACTTCAACGATATGGGATGAGAAATAGAAAAGTTTTTCAAAAAGAAACAAACCACTTTGGCGACAGGTGTGAAAAATGATTGAATGGAATAACAGTATAAAATAGTACAAATTGTACAAATGCAAAATCCTTTAAAATACCTCATTTTCGTCTACTTTTTATCAATCATACATAGATTAACATCTCACCTAGCATAAAAATCTTACGGTATCAATATGCGATGCTTAATGAAGATGTTTTTAAAAAAATGCTTCGGGCCTTTCAATTTTTAAAAAATTATGGAAAATGAACGAATCTGTACGTGTTCTCTTTCAAATTCCGATAAATTAATAATTAATTAGAATAATAACTACCAAACCTAAAGAATTATCAACACAGAAAATAAATACTTATTTTTATTCACACAAAAAATATTCAATGTATGTCTTTTTTCGGCGACCAACTTTGCTCACTACGTGATGTTCATAACGTTGCGCTTTCAGACATTCATTGCTCTGCAAACTGACAACCGAGCGCTAAAAACACTAATTAACACATTAAGATTGGTAATAACAATATCAAAACAAGGGCTGTCTGTAAAACATGCATGCCCCCCATATGGGCTCTCCGTTGTAGTGAGAGCCATAGTGTGAATATGTTTTTTGTCACTGTGACCTTGACCTTTGACCTAGTGACCTGAAAATCAATAGGGGTCATCTGCCAGTCATGATCAATGCACCTATGAAGTTTCATGATCCTAGCCATAAGCATTCTTGAGTTATCATCCGGACACCATTTTACTATTTCGGGTCACCGTGACCTTGACCTTTGACCTAGTGACCTGAAAATCAATAGGGGTCATCTGCGAGTCATGATCATTCTACCTATCAAGTTTCATGATCCTAGGAATAAGCGTTCTTCAGTCATCATCCGTAAACCATTTTACTATTTCGGGTCATCGTGACCTTGACCTTTGACCTAGTGAGCTGAAAATCAATAGGGGTCATCTGCGAGTCATGATCAATCTACCTATCAAGTTTCATGATCCTAGGCCTAAGCGTTCTTGAGTTATCATCCGGAAACCATTTTACTAATTCTGGTCACTGTGACCTTGACCTTTGACCTAGTGACCTCAAAATCAATAGGGGTCATCTGCGAGTCCTGATCAATCTACCTATCAAGTGTCATGATCCTAGGCCTAAGCGTTCTTGAGTTATCATCCGGAAACCATTTTACTATTTCGGGTCACCGTGACCTTTGACCTAGTGACCTCAAAATCAATAGGGGTCATCTGCAAGTCATGATCAATGTACACTACGCGACCCGTGATTTTAGCCTAATTTGCGAAGTCAAGGCGGGCATTTTGCTTTTTGGGTGGAAAATCACCGCGATTTCACGTGACTCGTCACTCCGACGTCGCGCGAGAGCAAGATAATCTTCGCGCTAAATCCCCTCAATGTTGTGGTGATTCGCTGCGATTCGCCGCAATTCGCCGTGATCGCAGTGACAACGATGACTCGCCAATTCATGCATAGAAACCGAATCGTATCGATAACTTTATACCTGTACATAACGCTTCTAATGTTCACAATTATCCGATAATCCAACATCAAAAAAATAATCTTGAACATTTATGTCGGTAAATATGTTTGAGAATTTCATTAAAACAACCATATGACTACGCCATTTTTCAGAAGTGTATAGAGTACAGTGCATAATGTGGGACACAGCTTTCATTGTACGAGCGTATTTAAATTTAGATTGATACAATACGATCTTACAATAAAACGTTTTATTGCGTCATACGCCTTCATGTAAAAATCGTTTTCCTCCTGGAAATTGTGCTATTAATGCATAATATTATCAAAACATTTTTTTCACACGTAAAGCGTTGTAACAAATTAATATACAATTCAAAACAAATATACCATAAGTATAAATGTTCCGTTAAATTCCCAAATGAGAATAAAAATGTATAATCCGAAACACACTTCCGATGTTTTAATGTTAACACGACGTTTATAAATGCTTTCAATATAGTCATCATGTACATGTATATTTCCCGACAAAAGAGCGCGAAAATTATGCGGCAATGTACAAGGTCAAGGTATACGAGTGTGCAAGTATTGATTTTTTATACAAACTGCGTAGCACAGAGAACATTGAATTCTGTTGATTTCGGTTAAATGTTTCTTTGGTATTTTTAAAACAGTTATATCGCCAACAATTTGATATTTCTTTTAAAGTCAATTCAAATCAAACACGCCCTATCCGTATCGTTACTGATAGAAGTAAAACATAATACCTTGACTTGTATAGTTTTTTTGTTGTGAGAGACCATCTGAGTATACGCCGAAAAATATATCCAAACTGTTATTTTTTGTCAATGCCATTTGATCCATTATCGCACTTAATTGGCAGCGCCATCCTGTTGTTTCTGTGATTGTCACATCTTTAAACAGTTTGAACACGTACAAAGAGTGCCAATTAGACACTTGAACAAACACTATCACCCGCTGAACAGTACACACTAAATAATCAAATGTTGAGATTTTTTTGTTTTTGGCTGAAAACCCAGATAAATGCATGTGCATTATACATCATCATAATTTATTGAACTCTGCGAACGCTAAGTGCTACGTTGATATACTCGTGTTTTTTTTCAGCAAAACAAACACAATGTTTTAACGGCTTTAATATATAGGCAATGATGTAATAACAACAAATTATTTACCACGATGTCATAATAACATGTACTTAAAAATAGAACAGTAATGTATTTCCGATTTCCGGATTATCAAGCATTGTGAATGTATGTACAACACTCGGAAAGTAACGCGAGTAACACGAGTTACCCGCATTGGAGCCTGAAACAGAAAATAAATAAGTATAGCATATTTTAGTCCAAATAATTAGATGTAATCTACCGATTACATTTAACCTTTAAATGAAAGCGTTACTTAAACAATTTCCCGTGTCTTAAGGCGCGAATATTTTGCTAAGCACTGTTAACAAAAGGGCTACACGTTATAATTCTTAATGAAATGCAAAAATAAGTATTAACATAATTAATAACGCAGGGGTTTTTCTGCCTATTTTGGGAAAAGGAGTCTGACCAAATTGGGAATTTTTATCGACAAAATTGTCCATTTTGGGAATTTTCGAGTCGATGAAACGGTCAATTTGGAAATTTTATCATGCTTAAATAAGTTAGTGGTTTTACCAAAAAAACATATTTTTATTTGTTATTTTGTCTTCAAAAACAAACACTGGTAACAGGTAAGTAAGTCACACAAGTCACAGCATGATTTTTCTTTGCTTTCTGTCTTTTGCATTTGATGGACTTGAACTTGGAGACTGAACAACAACTTTCTTACTTGGCTCCGAAGAAGAATTATCGACCGAGTCGGACAATGGAACAGCCATGGGTATTTCACTTGCTTGCACTGCTTGTTCGGGGTTACCGTACTAGAGGGAGTAGAAGATTCAGCGATTTTCGCAAACATCGACGTTTTCGTCGAACATCCTTTTGCATCTCTTTTTTTTTTTTTTTTGCTGTAGTACTTATCGTTATGGGAAGCCATGTTTGAAAATAAGCGTCTACAGATTTGGACTAGAATGCAGTCGTCGAAATTCGCACTAGTCCGACAGCAAAAAACTAGTATTTTTTCTTTCGGGCTTGTAGGAAATCCAATATTACAAGCCCAACGTGCTTGTACAATTCATTTAACAGAAAACGAGTTCCACTTTCATTTTCAATATTTGTAAACAAAGAGCCCCTTAAATCAACAGCCGCTTATGTTTTAACACACTGCGCACACATGCTGGGCATGCTCAGCTGATAATTGGATTACTGCGCATAAAGCGCATGGTTTTGTGATTCCCGGATTACTATTATGTAAAATAAATGTTTCGCGTTGCGTTCGGGACACATAGAGTAATGGCCGAACAGTTGTCATTCAAGTACGTCGTTGAGGAATGCGAATCTGAGGTAACTGTGATTGACGCATTTGTAAACTGGCTTTTTGTAGAATAACCTGGCACTTAATTGCTAATATATTTTTGGGTGGTTCAGGTTTGCTCTCTCTTTCACATAGATATATGCGATAACTTTCTGCTATTTTTTACCTAAATTTATGCATATATTTATAATTGTGATTTGATTGAAATCTGTGTGTAAATTAATTTCTTCTTATTTCAGGATCCGAAAGAGGCTGGCTTAGATGACGAGGAAGCTATCTCTATCTATCTCTCGGTTAATGTGCTGGGCTCCTCTGGGACATTGTCGCACAATTGTGAACTATGTACACGTGTGAAGGGAAGAACAATGGTTAAAAGCCGGATAAAAACATTTTGCTCCAGAGTTATATGCACAGCTCCCCCATCCTAGTCTTAAAGACATCTATGGACGGGGAAATGACCACCTGTTCTGGGAGACCATTCCAGAGGCGTATTCCAGTTGGGAAGAAGGAATACTGGTAGGCATTGACTGTCGTGAATGGCACTATGAAGCGGTTTGCATGGCCTCTGGTGTGCACTCCTGCTGGTATGAGTACGCTTCTGGAATCGATGTCCACCAGGTTGTTTACGATCCTGTACATCATGACCACTTTTGCCGCTTGTCGTCTGTATTCAAGCGTTGGCCAGCCGAGCTTGTCCATCATTGCAGTGACACTGCTGGTGTATCGGTAGTCGCCTGTGCAGAAGCGGGCATTTCTTCGTTGGACAGACTCCAATTTGTTGATGTTGGATCGGGTTTTGGGATCCCAAACAGATGCCGCATACTCAAGCTGGGGTCTTACAAGTGATGTGTATGCCTTGATGTCTGTAGGGCAGGTTGCCAGATTCCTACGAAGGAAGGCTGATGTTGAGTTTGCCTTTTTAGCGGTGATGTCTATATGGCTGTTCCACGTGAGATTACTGTCTATGGTCACACCAAGGTATTTGGCTTTATCTGTCTGTTTAAGTGTTTGGCCATGGATGTTGTATGAGCCAGGTGTGATGTTCCGCTTGTTGGTAATACGGATCATTTTGCACTTGTCTGGATTAAAGTCCATTAACCACTCCCGCTCCCATACTTGTAACAGTTAACTGGTCGAGGTCATCTTGAAGTGCCTTGGTGTCATCTGCCGATCTTATGGTCCTGTATAATAGACAGTCATCGGCAAAGAGGCGTACAGTTGATGAGACTCTACCTGGGAGGTCATTTATGTAGACCAAGAACAGGAGAGGCCCGAGGACAGTACCCTGAGGGACTCCTGATGTAACCGGGGCTGGTGCAGATACCTTTCCGTCAAGTACAACTTGCTATTGTCTATCGGATAGGAAGCTGTTAATCCACCCCAGAGTCTTGCCGCGCACACCGTAGTGGTGCAGCTTTGTTGAAAGACGTCGGTGAGGCACCTTGTCGAATGCTTTAGAAAAATCAAGTAGTATCCCGTCAATCTGTTGCTTGTTACTCAACCCTGCTGCGAGATCCTGTACTGTGTTGATGAGTTGTGTCTCGCATGATCTCCTCTTTCGGAATCCGTGCTGTGCATCGGAGAGAAGCTTGTGTTCATCCAAGAACTTCATCAAGTGGCTGTGAACAATGTGTTCCATGGTCTTACCGCAGATTGAGGTTAGTGACACAGGACGATAGTTGGAAGCTTGGGTCTTGTCTCCTTTCTTGAAAAGTGGCGTGACATTGGCTTGTTTCCAATCAGTAGGGACTTGGCACTAATAATGAGACGCTTGAAAGATGAGGGTTAGTGCTGGGGCTATGACCGATGACATCTCCTTCAGGAATCTGGATGATATCTGGTCTGGTCCTGATGCTTTGTGTGGGTTGAGGGCTTCAAGTAGCTTCCTTACACCATTGACATGGATCATCAGTGGGGGGCCTCCACTGGGATATCCCGTCCGAGATCTGGAAGGTTCTCGCAGTCTTCCTTTGTGAACACTGAGGAGAACTGGTCGTTTAGGATGTCTGCTTTGGCACTAGCATCAGAATAGGTGGACCCATCTTTTTTCAGGGGAGCAACGCCTGAACTGTCGCTTTTCATGCTTTTTACATATGAGTATAGCTTCTTGTTGTTGCCTCAAGGTTCACTTATCATGTCTCTAACATACTCATTTCTGGCATTTCTACAGGCTTTCTGGTTTTCTTTCTGGATCTGTCTGTAAATATTCCATTCTGTCTGTTCTTTAGATTTTCTGGCTCTACGATATGCCCGTTTCTTTCTTCGAGCTAGTTTTCTAATATTTCTATTGCACCATGGTTGGTTGAATCTTGAAGATGTTAGCTTAGATGGTACATGCGATTCGATGACTTTGTTACATTGTTGTTTGAAGTCTGCCCATAGTGTGTTGATTGGTGAAGCGATGCTGTGGTTTCCAACAAAGGTTTTGCTAAAGCTGTCAAGGTCTTCTTCCATGGCAGGTGTATTCGCCTTCTTCCATAAAAAGATGCGTCGTTGGACTGGTTTTTGGCGTTTCGGGATCACATTCGTGTCTATGAGGACCGTATCATGGTCACTTAGGCCAGGCATGGGTAGGCATCTTTTGACAAGAGTTGGGCGGTTTGTGCAGAAAATATCAAGTGTATTTTCGTTTCTTGTTGGGAAAGTCACTAGTTGTTCACTGGCGGTATCATTAATTGTGTTAATAAATGTTTCATTGATCTGGATGGAGTACTGATGACCAATTATGGTGTCTGTGGTCCAGTCTACGTCTGGGAGGTTGGCGTCTCCTCCGATCCAGATGATATTATTGCGATATTGAGAGTGGAGGTTCCTTATCTCTTGGCAAAGGTTTGATGTGTAGTCAAGATTATTGTCAGTAGGCCTATACAGGCATCCTATAATGATGGGTTTCTTTGTACTAGATGTGTTAAAGGAGGCTGCAATAAATTCTGAAGCAGTACTGTTTAGGATCTCTGTGCCTTCCATGTCGTGTTTGGCAATTATAGCAACTCCACCATAGGTGCTGTTCGTTCTATCTCTGCGGGAAACAAACACGTAGTTGTCTGGCAGGATCTCTCTTTCAAAAATACTTGAATTTAGCCATGTTTCGCTTGCGAGGATTATGTCTGGGTAAACCTGTTCAAGTAGTGCCCAAAATGTTTCACGTTTGGCCCTTATGCTTTGAAAGTTTATGACAAGAATTCGCAGCTTCTTCTTAGGTGACTTGGATGAGGATTAAAATAAAAAGAGATTTGTATTGTATTCTAAAGATTGAATAAATGAATGCTTTTTTGGATGTTTTATGTTATGTTTATCTGCATATTTAACAAAAATGTTTGGGCCAGTAAAATCTGACTCGGGCTTGTTCAAATTCCCATAGTTCTAGCCCGACTTGCTTGTAGATTTAAATCTCAATTTCAATGACTGAGAATGTGTATTGTGCGGCTCTATATACTTGTTATAATGCGGAACAGTTCAAACCTTTTCGCTGTCAATGTTGGCAGATGCATCCGGCAAATACACCTGCGAAAATCTGAGTCGCTAAAGGCTTAATTACGTCGCGGATGAAGGGAAGTCACTCTTTCGATATAAATTATGTTTACTTTTTACGATTTTGAAATTATTTTTTTTTGGAATTGGGAAATATGTAATCAAAATTCTATTGGGAACGGGTCCGTTTGCTTTGGGAATGCCTCCGTTGTCCGGAGGCGCAGACAGTGCAGAAAAACCCCTGTAACGTCAATTAACACACACGGTAAGATCAGGGTTTAAATGGAAAACTTATATCATATTAATCGTAAATTACCAAATTATTAGTTTCGTCGAAATCAAATACCATGTAGAGAAACAAGGTATTTATAACCGACCAATGACGAAACACTATGCAACTTTCAATTTACACAGTGCTACGCTACATGTATATTGCAACAATATGGAATTTGAACAGTGGTAGTGTATTCGGGCCTGGAATATAATTGATTGTAAGTTTTAATAAACATTCTGCTAATGCAATTAGTTAAATAATGTTTACATGTTATGTTTAATAATTATTGCATGATCATTCTTCTGCGTTGTTATATTAATTTGGAGCCGTTAAAGCTTCCGATATTACTTCATCACGTTCATGTCAGAACGGGAGTATTTTAGCTAATACGCCCATTGCATACAACAACAACAAAAGCTTTATTATTGCAATGTATAATGTAAGTGTATACATATATGTTACATGTACATGTAATGTAGTGTAACCCTTACTGTAAATCTCTTAAAAAGGTGAACCACGGCGGTTCGCGGTGATTTGCGGTGATTCGCGCTGAATGCGTAACAGCGAGATACATCGCGCGACGGTCGCCGAGACATCACCCAAATTTTCTTGTCGCTCGGAATCACCGCAATTTGTCACGCTGCATCGATTGCGGTGATGTGAGAATCGCGGCAAAAATCACGGGTCGTGTAGTGTAACTATGAAGTTTCATGATCCTAGGCCCAAGCGTTCTTGAGTTATCATCTGACAACCACCTGGTAGACGGACCGACAGACCGACCGACTGACATGAGCAAAGCAATATACCCTCTCTTCTTCGAAAAGGGGCATAATAATATAAACAGAACAGATCATGCTCAAAATATCCTACGACAAAAAATATTAACGACTAATAACGAAGAATAATTGATTGCTTAATAACAAAATGGCCAACAGTAGCTGGAACAGGGAAGAATCTACAGGTACACCGGCATCTCCAAAATCAATGTCACGTGACCCGCGTCCGCCGTTAGATATTATCGCAATATCGCTATCGCAAAGCCCAGAGTTTCCTAGTCCAAATAATTAGACGTAAGCTACCCCGCTTACGTCTAAACGGCTACCGTCGTTTTCCTATAGCAAATTGAGTTCAACTTAAACTTCAGTTTTTCTCGTTAAATCTTTGCTAATGCATAAAATTATCATTAATTAGACATAAATGTGAGCGATTACCTCTTAAATGTGTAAAAATTGTGCTTTTAAACCAGTTATGTACATTTTTAAAAATAAACATACACAACACACGAAGTGTGTTTGTCGTTTATAGAATTACATTGAATTATCTTGAACGAAATTATTTTTTGAATAGGTTACACATAACCAATTGTTGTTGTACAACAAACCACATCACTTTTTAGCTTTCTGTACTCTTTAATTAAATGAAACCTATATGTGTGTGTTAAAACTACCAGTTGTATCGCGGAGTGTATATTGATAGGAGATGAATCGAGTATTTGACCCTTACTGTAGTAAATTCAATCTTATGCAAAAACTATTCATCCGATTTTATTGGTTTATACGTTATCTTGTTGCTTATTAATTCCTCTTTCAAAAAATATACGTTTTAGTATATTCCCGTTGTTATTAATGGATTTATAGCGAGATAAACACAAGAAATACACATTTTATGTTTTACCACCGCGCGTTTTACCGTGTTGTGGCTATCGATCTTGTACAATTAGCGTACAGCGAAGCGCCGAGGTTATACATTTTGATGTACCCACTCACGTCTTTTGTTGAATTATAGTTTCATTTCTCGGCTGATTTTGACAAATTATATATCATTAGAAAGCTAACGTTACGTAGTAAACAGATATATAAATATATATTAAGTTTTTCTTCTGATTTCGACAGCCCGGCGAGTTATAACTTTAACTTTTGCAAATATCATACCGTTTTGGAGTTTTAGAATCTAGATTTATGGTTGACATGTTTGTACTTAATACCAATTTGTAGCGTAATTCTGATTTCGACAGCCCGGCGAGTTATAACTTTAACTTTTGCAAATATCATACCGTTTTGGAGTTTAAGAATCTAGATTTACGGTTGACATGTTCGTACTTAATACCAATTTGTAGCGTTTATATTTGGAGTTCAGTTTTAAAAATTAGATCTTGCTTAGGAGAATAGAATTCTGTATACGATAGAAAAAAATGTTTAAAAACGAAAGTAATTAAGGAATGAAGGCGGAAGAAAGTAGCGCGCGTTCCTAACGCACTGAACTGATGCTACGGTCTTGGCGATTATGCTTTTGTTTAGAAACCGGCCATTGAATTTCCTTTGCCATGATTATTATATTTTTTATGGAATATATTGTAGTATTTTGTTCACGAAACATATCAATAAAGCTTATTATAAATTAATCTTAATAAATTAACGATTTCAGCTCTTGTTTATAACACAGAAAGGGTGTTAAATTTATGATGAAACAGCGTATATAGCGGACCCTCTCGATTTTATTCGGCTTTACATGCATACTTGAAATAAAATGGGTGTCAAAAACATTCATCGTTTGCTGTTAATTATCAACGAGGGAATTATGTATAATTATATGAAATGTTATTTACCTTAAATTATCAATTTATTAAAGATTCTTGAAAATCACGGTCGGTGTTACGCGGGTCATTTCGTATTTTGACATCAGGGCATCATGTCCAAATATTCAAAATCAGATTTTTTTTCACTGGGACGATGACGGCTTAGATTTAGACAGGCAGACAGGTAGTTTATTCAGACTTATACAACAATACATCGTGTTCAACTCAAATATATAAATTATTTTTACTTTTAAACGAATTGTTAGGTGATTACACATATAGCAGTGATGATTCTGAGAATGTTGCCATGTTTCTTATCCGTGTAATCTAGAGTCCGTGGTTTGAGCATTTTCATCGCGGTGTTCAATAAAAGATATCTCAATAATCTTGTTTATTGATAGATCTGTGGTTTTATTGCCCCTGTGTTCAGCACAAACCAATTATCTCGTTATGATCAGACACTGTGCCGACCAATACTAAATAACACTATGGTGTCATACGCCACAGCAGGGACCTATACTTGTGATCATGGAGTCTAAGTGCAAGACTTAAAAAAGTATGTTGTTTCGCTTGCGGTTGTTAAATCCAAAACGGGGCTTCCCAGCTGGCACAGCTGCTGATATTCGAATCTGAATACTTAAACTTATTCAGACCTTATTCTTAACCGTTGTGCGTATTACGATATCGGATTTTAGGCGTGAATACAACTCAGCGAAACTATTCAATTTCTTATACAACATTAAGCATATTAACAGTTATTGAAATTAACAATATCAGCGACATCTTTTTAAAGACTAAACACCTTTTCAAGTATCGAATTTAACATGTCATTAAAATATATTAATACCAAAAAAGGTTTCATTTAATATTGTTCACATTAAACCTTTAAACGAAAGTGTCGCTTTAACTATTTTCCGTGTCTTATTAAGCCGCGAATCGTTTGCTAAAAACAGTTAACAAAAAGGGCTACACGTTCTAATTCTTAATGAAATACAAAAAAAAGTATGACATAATTAATAACGTCCATAAACACACACGGCAAGATCAAAGTTTTAATGGAAAACTAATATGACATTCCACGTAAATTATTATTTTCGTCTAAATCGAATACTATATATATAGAAACAATCTATTTATAACCGACCAATGAGGTAACATTATGCAACTTTCAATTTACACAGTGCTATATGGCAACAATATGGAATTTAAACAGTGGTAGTGTTTTAAGGTCTGGACTATCATTACTTGTAAGTTTGTATAAACATTTTTCTAATGCAATTAGTAAAATAATGTTTATATTTTATGTTTAATAATTTATTGCATGATTATTCTGTGCTGTTATATGAATTTGATGCCGTTAAAGCTTCCGACATGAATTCATGTCGGAACGATGCTATTGCAAAATAACGTTAAACGATATGAGGTCGATGTAAATCGACCTCATATTTATAGGAGTAAGAGTTTCCAATCTGTGTTATCTATAGGTCTTTGGATGAAACAAACTCGAAATATAGTTTATTAACAGGTAAATTTCGATATATTTTGCTCAATAAATACTATTTAGGCAACGTTCTTTCATAATAGTCACAAATATGTGTTTATTTAAATTCAGGAGTGATGCGACCGAAATTCGTGTCGGAACTCTCGCTATTAAAAAGATAGAGTGGACTATTGACGCCAAGAGTCTGCCAAAGCAAAAATCATCAAAAGACTCTAAGGCGGCAATTTATATTGACTAGGGCGAACGGGTATTATGGCGAAACGACACGGGCGAACAGGTATTAGGGCGAAACGACCCGTAATCATCAAGCGATATATCTCTTCCATTGTCATTTTAAATTGATGATTTATATTCTTAAACATTATACATATGCAATAAAAGAAGAAAACGTATCATACCAAACTTACAATGCAGTAGAATCGCGTAATGTGCTTGAAGTGTGCTTGAAATCTCGTTTAGAAAATATCTCGAGTTAATTTTGTGCTTTGTTCCGCCATTTTGTAAATTAAATTTGGGCATGCGCAGTGAAGGTATGATGAAATGGATACATGCCACTAAAATTGTTTGACTACCTAGACAAAAGATCGAACATTTGCTCAACATAAAATATGTTCATCGTATTAGTCAATAATAATACACCATATCACCAATCAGATTTTAGTGGTTGGCTTATTTGAAAATCACAAAATTGTTAGATAAAAACGGTAGTTCTTTAAGCGTTAAAAGTAACATAAAAATTGATTGTGATGACGGATTTCTTTGGGGTGACTAGCAGAAATGTTGAATTGTGTTACATTTCGGGAGCATTAATGTTTTGGCTGTATGGTTGGCCCAGTGCGCACACTTCTCATCTACGCGACCCATTCATTTACGATTCACACTCTCTGCGAAATTGAGATTGGCTGGTAGTCACTATAAATGAGAGATAAGTGTACCTCAGGGTACTCTATTCTTCCAAAGAGCATAACACAAGAGAAAACATGGAATTTCAATGTTAAATGTGAGAAGCTGGATATTGAAGCTATTTAAATTATAATTCAATATTCGACACAACTTTCGTTAGCCTTGTACATGCATTAGGTTTGAGTCTAAGACTTACTCCGGGTCCTCACATATCACAGCCACAAAGCGGCAAGCGCTTTAGGACCTCATGAACTTCCAGACACAGTTGCAATGTGTGAAACTAATACATAGCACATAATTACTTCAATATTGATATTTGAAATTTTGCCCAAATACAAATGCTGTATTGCTGCAGTCGTGTGTATGATATGCGGTTATCCTGATAAGGCATTCATCAAACGTACTTAACATTTAGCAGATGCAATATGGGTATTTTTTTCGGGACACTTCCACAGATTGGTTCATGAATTCGTGCTATGCGATATTCCGTTGGGGTTTACTTATAAGTCGGAAAACTTACACATTTTTTTTACATTTCAGGATTATTTGTATATCATGCAATTACGTAGAGAAATAGCATACACCTATTTATCCGATATTGTTTTGCTATTTCCTTTTACGACCAACGTCATTTTTACGCATGGGGTATACAAGGCAACTGAATAAATCTGCGACTGATAAACAAGAGTGCAATATTATAACAAACCAGAAAAGCCAAAACATGATAAAGGGTATATATATTTATATAATACAATAAGCCCTATTTTACAAGAATATCCATTTGTTTCAGTGTACATATGTATTTCAAGTTATGTCATGACAACATTTGTTTAAACCAATTAACAGTACATATCGATAAAAAAACTACCAAGTCGATGATGTAAATCCCACTAGAACGAACGATTGAAACCTAATTAAAAGACACGATATTTAGCGTTTAAAACAGAATTTAGTAAACTATTTCAAATATATATTAAATATCACAAATTGTATACAATTTCCAATTAAGATTGTATAATACATGTCTATTATATTATTCTACTGATTTTATCTGTAGCATTTATTATTTATCACACATTTAAACATCTAAAAAGCTAACTATGACATATAAGATCAATAGCAGATTATACGCCTATCTTAAGATACTTGATCTATATGTATATTAATATGTTTATGTGATGATTTTGAAGTATTCCTGAAAAGATTTCTCCAATTAACTATAATGTCTACACTAATGAACATCTGCATCAATTATTATATCAAAACAAACAACAACAAAAAACAAAAACAACGAAAATGCAATCACTTGTCCTCTTTTTTGAACTCTATCTGAAACTCCCGCGCATATTCGTCAATCATTATGTCTATGTCCGCCACGCGCTCCACCCCAATCGGCACCAGACTCAGCAACCCAAGAAAGATGGGAATCTCTCGCCGGATCAGTATCCTCTCCGTCTCGGCGTGCATCACGCTTCGCAGATCTCCTGCCGGATCCAGCATTTTCTGCATGCCTCGGACCATACCAATGATCTTCCCTTTGATGTCTCGCTGCTTATCGTTCTCGCATTCACGGTGGATCTGCAGGAAAGGTGTCACGATCTCTGCTTCAAAGGTATCATAATAGTCCCTTAACTTGTTTATTATGTTCAGATACATATCTAGGACGTTTCTGTTGTACATCTTCTTGGCTTTTGTCGAAGTTGCCATCGCTTCGAATTCCGCAAGCGTTCTTATCACCTCTATGTCCACTGGTAATACGTTACGGACGCAGTTCATGAACTCGTCTCGGTTGATTTCCATCTCGTTGTCCAAATCTCTCATGGCAGAGAGTTCAGTTGCAAGAACGCTCTGGTAATTCTTAAGTCTCTTCACCAACTTAACATCGACAGCTGCAATGATAAAGAAATGTTATGTTAGATAAGGAAAACGTATTTTAACACATGATTCCATCACTTAAAAGCACATAAACACTCAAAATAAAAAAAAACTTTATATATTTTTTCGAAGAAAAAGTTGACACATACAACATAGCAATAGCCGAAATTTCAACGCTATATGTGGTGTGGTAACATAGATTTAACGCGATACAAAATGCTCGTTGTGTTTGTGTGTGTGTGGCAATATAACCCATGTGAATTTCAGGCTCCTATATCCGAACATTGACGAGCGAACGCGAGATTGGCTTCGGGCAGCTTCGGAAGCAAGACGTAGTTCTTATGAATAAGTCGTTATACCGACGCTGTCTGAGACCAGTCTCGCGTTCGCTCGTAAAGGTTCGGATATCGTGGGTAATTAACGTGGAATACATTGTCGCACAAAAAATAAAAACGAGAATTTTGTATCGCGTTAAATATAAGTTACCATATCACATTTATCGTTGAAATTCCGGCTATTCCTATAAGGAACACTGATTTGTTATGTGTTAACTTTATTTTACAAAATATTGGTTGATTTTGAGTATTTATGTTCTTTACTTTACATGTTTCAATTTATTTGAGTTGATTCAATTTATTTTAGTTGATTCTATTTATATGGTTGATATTATATATATAAACAAGAAATGTGTTTGTCAGAAACACTTTGTCCCCTTCTGCGCCGCTTTGAAGCTATATATTTGACCTTTGACCTTGAAGGATGACCTTTACCTTGACCTTTCACCACTCAAAATGTGCAGCTACATGAGATACACATGCATGCCAAATATCAAGTTGCTATCTTCAATATTGCAAAAGTTATGGCAAATGTTAAAGTTGGGGCATACAAACACACAAAGCAACAAACCAACAAACCAACAGACAGTGCAAAGACAATATGTCCCCCACTATAGTGGTGGGGGACATAAAAAACGAACTTAGTACAAATTAAAATGCCAATTATAATCGGCATATGATTAGAAACATTATAAGGAGATATATTGTTTTTCCCATCCTCTAGTATTTTGCAAAAGTCAAGTTAGAAATTATATATACAAGTTTTCAATCACATGCAACACAATAATCAACAAAAACTTGAGTAAAAATGAGACCACCGCTTTGGAGCGGTATTTGCAAAGAATCAGTGTAGACCGGTTTTAAGGCATGCTGAATGTCACACTCGGCCAAGAGTTAAAATAAACACAACTCACGTCGGTTGATAATGTTCACACGCATTCTGGTCTTGTTCTCAATTTCCTCTTTACAAGCCTCATACTCGTCGTCCCAGAGTTTGGTTACCATGATCACCTTGTCCACCTCCGCCGCCTCCAACACACGCGGGGTGATCAGGAACTCGTGCATGAGCGCGTTCAGATTGCCATCTCTGTGGTACGTCCACAGATCGTCCAACGCCTCCAGTGTCTCGAACCCCACCGCCAGCACGATTCCTGCATATCGATAGTTAGCTTTGTTTGAATTTGCCGAAGAACCAATCATCAATTTAATCAGTGCATCGGCGAATCAATGATGACACGGACTAAGTCACAAATAGGAGGTATGAAAATTGTTGGAACTTATTTTTTTACGCAAGTGTTTAGTGGGTGCGTGGCTTCCAGGCCCTCACGATAAACGTATCAAGTGACAAGTTATTTGTGCATAACAGCTTATGCAAAAAAGAGCACTGGTACATATAAGTTTTCTATGGTGAACACAATATGATTTACTTGCAAATAATGTCAACATTGAAATTCTGACCAAAATAATGAAAGTCAGTTTCATAAGCCATATGAGTTTTTGTTTGTTTACTAATATTTTTATAAGTCCGCCGTGTGTAACAACATTTCAAATAAGCAACTCTGTTTGAAGCATGTAACCTAAACCCACCTGCACTTTGTAAATCTACCCAATCTTTATGACAGATGGACTGGCCGTAAGCAATATTACATTACCACATGTTAAAGTACAAACCTGGTTCAAAGCGCTCGATGTACATCTCGTTAAGAACTTTTCTGGCCTCAAACTTGCCCCTTATGTCCACGGTGCCAATCTTGCAAAACTCGTCAAACAGCAACTCCGTTGTGTGCATACGCAGGTAGTGTTCAAGGCCATGGCTGTCTTCGTGAGGTTTGGCCTGGTACACGCTGAGGTAGATGCCAACCTCACCTGGAATGAACGTATTGACATTAAAGACGAAGAGATACAGGCGCAAATGTTTACTAAACATAAAGCAAGTGTTAAGTGTCGATGGGGAAGTGTTTGTTAGAGCATGGCCGTGCTCATCGTGTGGTTTGACGTGGTACAAGCTCCGGTAGATACTCACTTTACCTCATTGCCTGGAATTTGTAAATAAATTGAGTCAGCGCTCGTATTTACCAAGTAACACTTTGACTGAGTATTAAGTAAACACTTATTAGGAAGAAATCTAACTTAAATGTTTGAATTGATGCAGGCTATTACACAAACACACTGTTTTATATGACAAAAGTATGGAATTTGAGGTTTCAGAAAGAAAATCGCCTCACCAGGAATCAGTTTAGCTCTTAAAACACATACCACTCAAAAGAGAGTTCAGTTCTGTGCGGTACATGTAAGTATAGTTCAACAGTCCCATACTGTTCCCGTTGTTGGTTTTTTTCCGGGTACCCTCTGATAGTTACCATTTTACTTTTGTTATTGAAACATTCATTTAACTCCACGTCTCACGTTATGTGTAGTGATACAAAAGTTGCAATCATCGTGACGAAAGGAGACAATCCTACTTAGATTTAAAATGGAAGGTCCGCATTCTTCCGTAATGGTCGTTTTTAAAGACCATTTTATTGGGAGACCACTTTTGGTTACTACCTTGAGTGGGCTATTACTGTTGTTGTTTTCTTAAGTGGTAGATTTTCGTCGCTCTTACATGTTCTTAAGACTATTAGTAAATTGTATCTGGCATTTCAGTTTGAATGATTTGCTCACTTTCGTATATGAAAATGTGTTTATTTTCAGCTGAATCTTTTAATTCAAATATAATCAGGAAAACTAAAGCAGAGAAAATTCTTTTTGATTCACATTTGCCTGTGAAGGGACTTTAATTTTAACTTATTGTTCTTTTGTTCTTATTCTTGCTCAAAAGACTTAGCCATGCTTGAGGCTAATATATTCCAGCAAAAAATATTGTCATGCACATGGTACAAGTGCTTACTTAATTCATGGTGTTTTCCTTTGTATTGTTCGTATGTAGTCTTGCATGTTCGTTATTTGTGCAGGTTTTATAATTATCTTCGCAGCGGTTTATCACTTTTGCGTTGGTAATTAATCAAACCGTTTCAAACGCCTTATATGAGGAAAATAATGTTAATAATTAATGTTTTTATGTAAATATATGTTACGAAGCGATTGGAATCGACCGTCCTTTGCGCTTAACACGCTTTCTCCATTGTTAAATAACTGTGCACTTTCTTTGAGGCTTTCAATATCAAAGCAATATGGTGGTTGTCTTACATTTATTGCCAATAATGCAAAGCTAATTCTTTTAATTAATAAAAGATCACAGGGACTGGGCCAATACGCGAACCGGTGAAACTTTCTGGTTTTGTATAAAAACAAAACTTCTTTGTTCCACTCTCATAGCAACCACCAAGTTACTAATAAAGGCGCTATAGAGCGCGAAACGCGACACGTATTATTAATTGAAATAATGAGTCTTGATAAAGGAAGCAGCCGCTCATGAAAGAGGAGCACCATCAGCACCCCAGTTTCATTACTATCAAGTCCTCCCACAGGTTTTTTTTAAGAACCACATATAGAAGGCCGCAAGCCTGACCCGTATTTTGCCAGTGGTATGGACCCTTTGGTATGGACCTTTAACCCCGCTCACTATCCAGCGTTTAAACTTCCGGGTTTACATTTAAACCGACTATTAATAGCTTATTAATATCTAAGTTAGAAGGTGATTTTTCAAGCGGTTCCGTAGTGTAGTGGTTACACGCTCGCTTCACATGTGAGAGGCCCAAGGTTCGAGCCCCAGCAGAATAAAATTATTTTATTTGTGTTCTATGTTAACTTTTTGTTTTGATGTAGACATTTTAGTTTAAATAAAAATGCTGTTTTATTGTAACCATTTTTTGTTTTTATTATGCCCATGAAATATATGCGTGAGAGGGTGGGGGGGGGGGTCGTAAACACATGAAAACTTTTACAGTGTTTTCGTATCAATGAGTACCCAACCCTTATCGTAAATGAGCAACGTAAGAACAAGTTCAGAATCATCTCCCCTTGAAGTTGAGAAAAATATGAAATTACGCTTACAAGATGAAGCAGGGTTTTTATTTGGGAGTTACAACACAAAATCATAGATAATGGTTATTTGGGGGTTATAACACAACATCATAGATAATGGTTATTTGGGGGTTATAACACAAAATCATAGATATGGTTATACCAGTATCTTTTTCTATTTTGTTTACAATAATTGGCCAATATATTAATATTTACAGTAGAAAAAAAATCGTTCCATGTAACTTCAGTGAGTGCCTTTTACACTGAAATTTCCGACGCCCTTTGATGCTTTGCATCAATACTTTTCTTGTTACACGTTAAAATAACATTACATATGGTATCAAACATGAATGTGGCAGTAAAAGATTTCCCAAATGTTTCCTAGATAAGTCAGTTGGAATTAATCTGATAGAATCACTAAAAGAATCTTCCCAAAATAGATTGATCAAACGACTTCGTATGTAGGTATACTAGCATTCGGTACTTGTTTACACAGTTATTATGAAGTACTGACAACTACAGACACACTAAATGGTAAAACATGGCCTTGTTATGTGATTTATCAGGCAATTGGCCAATCAGATATGATAATGTTTACGCATTAAGTTTTACTCCATAACGCAAACACTAGAGAACAATCCGTACGTGTTTTAATTTATATCTAGTAACAAAACACAAACATTAAATTGATAATTCGGGTAGTTGTACATCGATGCACACTAACTTAATAAGTGCCCTGTACAGCATATCGTGTATTTACTTGTAGCATACTACTCATTGTTCTTATCCATTTTACATTCGTTCTGGTAAAACCCGCATCTTTCGAAAAAGTATTTTTATAAATGTACACTGTTTACTACATACGACATATATTGCATATACTAGTATTTTGACAAGTTCGCCTTTGACGATATTTTAAAAATAGGTTGTATTGACCGCTTTCATTGAAGAGCTGTTCATTTGCTAATAAAAGTTAAATGCTGCGCCTGATAATAAACATGCGTTAAAGCAAGTGATGTTCAAGTAACAAAATTTACATTGAAAAATAGTCGTTAAAATACGATTATCATATTCAAACAGTTTTTTACCAGCTTCATGAGTCAATCGAAAAAGCTGAAGGAGACCACCACAAACAACAACCTGCTATGTGTTTTTATTCAACACCGTAACAAAATACATTCTTAATGAACTTAATCTTTTATGGACAGTTTTCTAGTGGCCGGTTAAGGAGGAAACAAAAGCTAAATCAAATGTAATAATAGCACATCAGGGGCTGACGACATGCACATGGTTGATGTTGAAGGGTATATGACGCATACATAATTAGTACCATCAAATTAAGTAATCATTACACAACCGATCTATAAATAAAGAGCATTGAAACGATGGCTGCGGCAGAAGGTTAAATTCGAAGTCCCAATTTTTTAACGCATGATAACTGACCAATGGTCAATAACATTAAGTCGCTTAACACTTAACTAATATACAACATTATCATACAGTTAAGGCCGCCATCTTGAAACTGTCATCGCAAAGCATAAGGATTAAATAAGCCCGAACATCACAATGAAATGTTAATAGAACATAGTAAAAGTTCCAGAAAGAGAAACATATAGGAATAGTGATATTCAAGAAACTTTATCAGCATATAAAAACCTGTAACCAACGGCAACCTACACGATTAAGAATAAAGAACAATACATGCATACTTCATTGGGTGTGGTGGGGTGGGGGTGCCTCATTTAAGGACGCGCGAACCTCAGAACGAAATTGTAAAGAACGCTAAGAAGGTTTAACAAAAAAGTAAACACTTTCACATGAGTATTTGTAAATGAGTCGCGTTCTGGGAAAACTAGGCTTATTGCATGTGCTTAAAGTGTCGCCCCAGATTAGGCAGTGCAGTCCGCACAGTCTGATCAGGGACGTACTTTCCGCTTTATTGGAATGTTTTGTCTATAGGAAGTGTCCTCTAAACAAAAATCCAATTAAGGCGCAACGTCTTGTCCCCGATTAGCATGTGCAAACTGAACTACAACGCTTTAGGCACTGCATTAAGACCAGTTTTCGCAGAACGACGCTGAAAAAAAAATAATATACAGACGACACTCACATGGCTTACGCTGGAAGAAGGGTCTCGAGTCGTCCTTCTCCTCGTACTCAGGGTCGTCGGTCACGTGACCGTTTATCGTCTGCTCGTCGTGCCACATTTTCGTCAATTTAGGTTGTTTCAAAACTCAGAAAGTTCAAATCAGAGAGAAGAAAGTACCTTGTCCGGACACTCAATCTTTTCGTCTATATCTGCATACGTGGTCGCTCAAATATACACTTGAATATCAATTTCGATTCTTCTCTTATGACTGCTTATTTCCAAATGATCTAGTCCCACGAAATAAGCATATGTATTAAAATAATCGAACTGCTGAACGTCTTCTTCGCATTGATAGTCGTTCTCTGCAGATAAACTTTATGTCTTCAACGGTATCTTTTATTGACCTACAAGCGTCTCTTTTATGTCCCTTTAGTTGTCCCCAGATTGTTTCTCGTCTGTTGAGTTAATGTTGAAAAGTTGACGGAATATTTCTTGGCGCGATTATCACTCTGCCTTGCAAACAATTTAGTCTGCATCGAACCAATTGAAAGTTTGCCGCGCTTGAAGCACCATTTACCTCATAAATCGTAGCGATATCTTGATTTTAATGATAGGATTAAATAATAATTTGTCAGTTTGTCACTTAAATCAGTCTTTACCGCAGTCGTTCTTCCATTAAACTGCCGATTCCCTGTGCTAATTGTATGGAGATTTGAACAGAATCAGTGAGCTAATAGAAATTATAAGTCCATATCCTTGTTCATGGTCATTAGACAATTTCTGCAATATTCCACTAGATAAACAGCGGTTGGCTTAGAGTAGAACAGTTTACATAAAAGATCTTTTATAACTAATACCTCATATTAAGCAATGCGATATTTTATTCCTTGCATAAAATTGCGAACGCAATAAAAGCTTGCTGCGTCGATATTAACTGGCTGATCGATATTTCGAACACCTTATTTAACTATTTAACGTAGGGTATTCGGATGTTTTCAATGTTAACGTGACAGAGGTCTTCTACTATTGTTAACATACGTATATTATTGAAAACATACTTATCTATAATTACCGGTATTCACGAAATATGATTCCCCCGATGAGTTTGACCTCGCGGCATTCACTGCGTCAAAAGTTTAGATCTCAATAAAAGCATACGTTTTGCTTTCGTTTGTGTAAACATGATCTCTTGTAATAAGCGGTGAACATGTTTATTTCAGTTTATCGACCGCTTTGCAGGACTTTTAACCCATTTATGCCTAGTGGACTCTCTTATCCTTCTAAATTGGATCAATTTATTTCCAAAATTAGGGATATCTAGTATATTTATTTCTATATTTAGAATATTTATTTCAGAAATTCCTTTAAGCAAACAGCGCAGACCCAGATGAAACGCCGCATCATGCGGCGTCCCATCTGGGTCTACGCTGTTTGCTAAGGCCTTTTTTCGAGACGCTAGGCATAAATGGGTTAATTGTTAAATCAAACCAAATACCTACCGTAGAAACTTGTATTGAGTATGTCAGCTTTTATGTTTACACAAACTGTTAAAGATTTTTCTTTATTTTAACAAGGATCAGGAAAGGTTTGCTTTAAATGAAAATTCAGCAAGTGGTGACAGGAATGTGTCTCCTGCTAATGCGTTTTTGAGTTTTATAACATGTTATCAAATTCACGTTTAATTTATGTTTAATGATATCATGTTTTTATTATTTTTCTGGTTTGGAGTCTTCATTTCAGCTTGCTACTCAATATAAAATATAATAAATCCAAAATTCTTTTTAAACACGATACCTTTTATAACCATGTTTTATTATTTAGCCCCGTTAATTGCTTTGTTTTGTCAATAATACTGTTTACATTAAACTATGTCAGGTGGATTGGCATGAATGCAAGGTTTACTTATAGTATAATTATAAGTATGTTCGAAAAACGCGAGTCCAACTTTGACTGAGTCAACTTAGTGTGATATTGATTTTATATATAAATGAGCCGCGTTCTGAGAAAACTGGGCTTAATGCATGTGCGTAAAGTGACGTCCCAGATTAGCCTGTGCTTACTAATCGGGAACGACACTTTCCGCTTTTATGGTAATTTTAGTTTCAAGGAAGTCCCTCCTTACCGAAAATCAAGTTTAGGCGGAAAGTGTCGTCCCTGATTAGCCTGTGCGGACTGCACAGGCTAAACTGGGACGACACTTTACGCACATGCATTAAGCCCAGTTTTCTCAGAACACGACTCAAATATATTTGGGGGGAAAATCGAGATACGGTCGCTTCTTTTCGCCTGAATGGTGTAATAACTAAGAAGTTGAATAAATATAGATAACCTTAAACCAATTGCTTTATGACATGAATGTATTAAGACATCTTCCAATATTGACAATTTGACTTTTTCATTTTAATGTTCATCGAACCAAAAAAGATACGTCTTTTTGCAAGCGCATAAATCATGTACGTCGAAACTTGGATAACCAAACGGTGGAAATGTAGATAATTGTTGAGTGTTGAATATGGCATATTTGATAATCTTTATAACTTAAGACGGATTAATGATCAATGGTATAAGTTAAAAGGTTAAGCAGTTACATAAAGTGCCTTTAACGTGTGCTGTATACATGCATAACAATTTGAGCCACGTTCTGAGAAAACTGGGCTTAATGCATGTGCGTGAAGTGTCGTCCCAGATTAGCATGGGCAGTCCGCACAGGCTAATCAGGGACGACACTTTCCGCTTTTATGGTATTTTTAGTTTCAAGGAAGTCCCTCCTTACCGAAAATCATGTTTAGGCGGAAAGTGTCGTTCCAGATTAGCCTGTGCGGACTGCACAGGCTAATCTGAGATGACACTTTACGTACATGCATTAAGCCCAGTTTTATCAGAACAAGGCTCATTTTTTATCGCGTACTCCTCTTTATAATTCAAGTGTTATTGACCTATTTATGCATTGTAACATCACAGTTCGGTTTAGGAAATACATTTGCCTAAAATGATATTTAAAAAAAAATAATTTAGCAATCGGAAACTATTCAGCGTTATTTTTTCTATTAGCAAACACCATTTGGATCATTCGACATTCGGCGGAAAAAATGTTTATCAGTCTCTATCCACAGCGAAAATCCGAAGATAGTAATCTGTGTTTAGTTACTTGTTATTTCAAACGTTATGTGAACTCTACATTTTTAAATGATATGCCCTTGACAAAACAGAATATACACGCTAACAGGGATTAGTTTCACTCTTGTTGATGGCTCTGGAGCTTAGACCATCTTATATTATTTTCACACTTGTTAACCAGGGTGCAGAATCCACGGGGTTTTCAGGGATTTACACACGGGTTGGACATAATGTAATCACACCGTTAAGAACTTTATTTTTGCAAATATCTCAAGTTATTGAAATACATTTGCAAAAATCTATAGTGCAAACAAGACAGTTTTTCTTGCAGTTTGTGCCGATATCTTAAGATATAGGAATACATCCTTGAATACGTCTGAAATCGGTGACAAAATTTTACGTTGCGTGAAACATAACCGGCCATTAACCGTGTATGCAGTAAAAATAAAAAAATGTCCTAGAACATATGCTTATTAAATAAAGTAATTCTGATGTATTTCACATTGCCATAAGCAGCAAAATAACCTGTCTTGTATGCACTACTTGCAATTCTTACGAAAACTTGTTTAAAAAGTTATTTGAAAAAGAAGTTATATGAAATGAAGCACAGCCCAAAATTCACATGATCCTGCACCATGTTAACATGGCTTTTTAATTAATTAATCGATAACAATATTAGTTCAAATTAGAAGCACATGCTTTTTTGTCTTTTACCTTTCAAACCGTCCACATATCGTGCACGAGAGGGACTGTCAGAACGTCATAAAAAGATTTGGTGTATTCGGCCGTACATACTGATTTTAAATGATTTATAATGAGTAACTGGAATACTTCAATAGAAGATATTTTTTAGTGTACTTCTTATTTTGGGTTTGAAATTGCTTACTTGAAGGAAAACGTTAACGTGGAACTAATTTGTGCCTATGTTCGATTTTAGTGTGAGCCCAGTAATTCGACGCGTTAAATACATCGAAACAATGTTAAACTACAAGTAATTCTTCAACCTTTACCATTGCTGTATTGATATTACCGCACATGTAATCATCTCAATTGTTATTCAACTTTATTTTATAGATCTTAATAAAGTATAAAACCTCTCGATCAGTCATATTATAACTGTCACCCGCAGAGTTTAATGGACAATAATTCGTGTCCTGTTCTGAGAAATCTGAGCTTAATTCATGTGCAGTCCGCACAGGCTAATCAGGGACGACACTTTCCGCTTTTATGTTTTTTTTTTGTTTCAAGGAAGTCCCTCCTTACCGAAAATCAAGTTTAGGCGGAAAGTGTCGTCCCTGATTAGCCTGTGCGGACTGCACAGGCTAATCTGGGGCGACACAGACACTTTACGCACATGCATTATGACCAGCTTTCATAGAACAAGACACATTCAGTCTTCAATTTTGCCTGTATAATTCAATCATAATTATTGATCTAAATCATAACAACAATATATTGCACATATGAGGAAGAAACATTAAGCAATTATTGCTGATGCTGGATTGGTCAAACATGTCCATAATTTTCTTAATGATGGACATCATAGACGTTGTACTTTTTCACTGGGGTGCCTATTCCGCCTTCCACAGTTCAGCCTGTCGAGATATTTTGTTCATATGTGCAGTTTTGCAAAAAGGGACTTTGAGACAAATGACTTTATTTTAAGCGCATTTTGTCCGTAAACCAAATAACAGATCAACTTCGTGGATTGTAATTGGATACATTAATGAAAAAGTCAAAGCATTGAAATGAATTAGTCTGATTGTTATATTACGATTTGATATAGGGCTCGTTAAAAAATAGATGCAATGATATGGTGCTTAATCATAAATTGTATATTAAATTAGAAAATTCAAAAATAAGGTATACTATTCTTAACAATACATTTATGATCTATTTACATTGCCTTATTTAACGTTATTTACAAATAAATTTTATGTCCCTCTTGTATGATAATGGAACATTACAGATTAGCACTGTTTACATACCTGATAAGAAATACAAAGAACGCAGTAAAACGTGAAAAGCATGGGATTTTAGTGACTGAAATAATTAGGCTAATAAAATATTTACTACAATAGGTGTCAATTCATAGATAAATATTTGAAGTTCGGGTACTAGCTTTTAAGAATCTTTAAGTTGTATGTTTGTTTTATTATTATGTTATTTTTTAAATATATTTTCTACATGATGTATTTATTAAATTTACTACGATGTAGAAAATATATGGGAACTTTCAACAGTTTTCCCATTCTGATATAAATAAATTTATTTTGAAAAAAGAAGTTTTTTTTATAAAGATTTATGTGCGATATACATGTTGGTTCATCTGTTGTTCACAAACATGTTAAACAGTAAAAATCTTTGTTTAATGCATCAATCTATTGAATACGTATTTCATATTCAATCAGCGACATTTTAAACATTTCAAATAGAGTGTAGTTTCAAACCAACACCCACCGATAATTATTTGTAGTGTTACTAAAACATGATGTAGTGACCACTTAAAAACACGGACAGACAAACGATCATGTATTTAAAAGAAATATTGTAAGATATTTAAATACAATTTCCGGTAGTTCGGCCAAATCAAGCAAATGTAGGTTTTGGTTATAGACTGTGTATGTTTTTCTTCATTTAATGATTATCTACAATAAACATGAACGAGAGAAGCTTTTGAACGTTTAACTATCTAGATTCAGCATATCTTACGTCGCCCACTCCTATCTGTGCTAATTACCTTTTTATATTTATATTAATCTTTTTTTCTTGAGGCCTAATTTCTACTATAAATTCGTGATTCACATAGTAGTCAGTAGTTTGACGCCCGTTAATAATTTGAGCGTAAAAAATAATAAATCGAAACGTGAAAACCTGACTAGTCGTAAAATAGCGTTTTAAATAATCAGACAGTGGCGGTAACCGCTGCCAGAATAATATTGAGGTAATGCTTCAAAATTACGTCCCTTTCGGCGTTTTTTTTTTTCAAAAGTTAAAGCCAACTCATTCAATTAACCCATTAATGCCTAGTGGACTCTCCCATCCTTCTAAATTGGATCAATTTATTTCCAAAATAAGGGATGTCTAGTATATTTATTTCTATATTTAGATTTTTTCTTACAGAAATTCCTTAAAGCAAACAGCGTAGACCTCGATGAGACGCCGCATCATGCGGCGTATCATCTGGGTCTGCGCTGTTTGCCAAGGCCTTTTTTCTAGACGCTGGGCATAAATGAATCAAGTATATATTTATCTTATTTTCCCAAAGAATATGTTGATCGTTTTAGATTTCAACATTTAAAAAAGCTTGAAGCATCGGTGTTAAAATAATTAAAAGGCATCTGTTATTGAAAATAAATGATCAGAACATACATAATGTAATTAATAAATCTATTTAATTTCAATAAAAAAATGATCGTGTTTGATTATAAAAATATAATGTATTAACATTTAAAGTTTTAAATGACACTTTATTTTAAATTTGAATAATGATTGACAAGTAAACGGACAATAACAATGGATCTTTAAAATATTGCAAGCAAAAAAAATGTTGGCCTAATTAAAAGTTAACAATTGTTTATGGTAAGCATTTACAACATGACACAACTGATAATAGCTTTTAATTGTTAAAATGACGTGTATGTTTTAAAATTGGCTTTCGTTTTTTTAAAGTAATATATACCTAAACATATATACGATTTTATATGAAACAATCTCAAATGCTTGTGCGAACCGTTCCTGTCAACATACGGCTAAAAACAACTAAACATCACATGACCACTTAACATTACTTGAACACTTGAACACAGATAAAAACTTTTCTTTATTTTATAGGAACGCAGATGACAAATGTATTTAAAAATCAAAGTACTGAAAGTACTGGTTTGACGATGCTTTTGAAGAGGATGGATATATAGAGGATATTTGTTGGATTCGGTGGAATATCGATTTTCCCAGAAAAACAGCGAAACATATCGATATTTTCACTGTTATTTTTCACTGTTTAAAACAGTGAAATACCAGTTTATTTCACCGATATTTTTGTATAAATCACCGGAAAGCATAAAATAAATAAGCATCCATTTAAGTTAATCTACATCACCGCAATTGTGTAATTTTTATTGCTTGTCATTTATCCGTTCTTGGACACTGCACTCCCTTCAATGAGATTTATTTACCTAAATATCTCATATTTTAACTTACAATTCTTTTGGAAGTAATGGTCCAGACAACTGGATAAAACAGCAACAATATGCTAACCCATTATTTTTCGAGGAACATAATTGAGAATTCCTGTGCTAGCCCCCAATCACAGTAATTTTGGGTATAATAATAGTCAAATTTTGTTTTTCTTCTCAAAAGATTGTCGTAGATTATAAGTTGAGGAATATATCATCCAAGACTACAACTTTTAGAAAGCCATTTTTTTATTGATAAACAAGGTTTTGTAACAATCTATACTATACATAGATAGCTTTAACAGCACAATGTGGCTCACCTGAAACTGATTGTTTTCTAGTGGTGTTAAAGATTTAGAAAAAACGGCATTGTGAGTATAAATAAACTATTTGCGTCTATTCGATCTAGTTGAGCCTTGTTACCGAGTTCCTACTTTTATTTATTTGAACATTCTGATCAACTGCCATGAAGATCAGGTAAAACATGTAAGTGTTAACATAGATTTTAATGATTTTAGTTATTGATCAAATGCTTGGAAGCACATGACCCACTTTGGAACGTGACCTGTTAATCACTGAGACTAGACCTTGTGACCTAAATGTTGAATACTAGTATGCTTCTTTCAAGCTTGACTTTGAAATCATTTAAAATAATGTTCTAACCAATTTACAAGTGGATCAGAGAGAGAATGTGACCACTAAAGTATTAACAGACCTTTTCTTATTTTTGACATAGTGCCCTAATTTTTGATAGAATAAAAAACCCAAAATGACATAGAGGTGACTAGTTTCATAAGAATCTGGCAAAGAGGTGACACCCAAATTTAAACATTGTAAAATGATATCTTATGTGTTCACAATAAACTTTGGATAAAATACAACAGACAAAGAGTGATAACAAAAGCTCACCTTGTCACATCATAACAAGTGAGCAAAATAACTAAAACTATGAAATCATATAATTGCTCAGTTACTTCCAATAACAATAAAATGTTACTTTTTAAACAAATACAATACCTTCCTTTTCTTACTACAGACTGTTCTAAAACAAGATAGCCCTGTATCACTCACCCAAAACTCTTTCTATAGTGTAAAAAACTTGTGCATGATTTGACTAAGTTGTAACCTAGCTTTAGCCTGCACATGACCAACTTGCAAATTTAGCTTTTGATTTGATTAAGATGGACATTGTAAGCAATTTTCATGAAAATCAAGAAGATAATGTGACCTGTAGAAAGGTAAAGGAAGTTTTCTATATTTTGACCTAATGACCTAGTTTTTGACAAACTACCAACTTTTATACTGAAACTTTAATTCAACTAGATAACATTCATTCCAATTTTCATGAAGATCTGGAGGAAAATGTGACCTATCTGTCACTTACCTTTTCTGTGATTTGGTTTGCTGACCTAGTTTGGACCACATATGATCTACTTTCAAACTTAACCTAGAATTGACCGAGATGAACATTTACCAACATAAGACAAACAAGGGCTGTTTATAAAACATGCATGCCCCTAATATGGACTGTCAGTTGTAGTGGTAGCCATTGTGTGAATACATTTTTTGTCACTGTGACCTTGACCTTTGACCTTGTGACCTAAAAATCAATAGGGATCATCTGCCCGTCATGATCAATTTACCTATGAAGTTTCATGATCATAGGCCTTACTATTCTTGAATTATCATCAGGAAACCTTTTTTACTGTTATGAGTCACTGTGACCTTGACCTTTGACCAAGTGACCTGAAAATCAATAAGGGTTGTAAACCAGTCATGATCAATGTACCTATGAAGTTTAATGGTCCTGGGCGTGAGAATTTTTGAGTTATCATCCAGATACTATTTTACTATTTTGAGTCACTTTGACCTTGACCTTTGACCTAGTGACCTAAACATCAATAGGGGTAATCTGCAAGTCATGATCCATGTACCTATGAAGTTTCATGATCCTAGACGTAAGCATTCTTGAGTTATCATCCGGAAATCATTTCACTGTTTTGACTCACTGTGACCTTGACCTTTTACCTAATGACCTGAACATCAATAGGGGTCATCTGCCAGTCATGATCAATGCACCTATGTAGTTTCATGATCCTAGGCCTAAGCATTTTAGTCACTGTGACCTTACCCTTTTATCTAGTGACCTGAAAATCAATAGGGTTCATCTGCCAGTCTTGATCAATGTGCCTATGAAGTTTCATGATCCTAGGCCTAAGCGTTCTTGAGTTATCATCCGGAAACCATCTGGTAGACGGACCGACTGACGGACTGACCGACATGTGCTAAACAATATACCTCGAACAAGCCACATAAGAAATGCAGCATAACACATTCTAAAAGTAAAAGACATCTTTGCAATGATATCTTTTCTTCAAATGGTAAGATGAACAAACAAGAGGGCCTGAAAGGCCCAAAGTCGTTCCCCTGAGATAACAAGATATTATTGGGACAAATATTGTGACCAAAATTCATGAAGATCGGAAAATAAATGTGACCTTTCGAGTGTTAACAATGTTTTACTAAAGCAATATAAGGAAAAATGCCCAAACCCCTGGGCCTGGCAGCCATGTTTTTCAACCAATTGTAACCATTTTCGAACTGATCCAAGATATCATTGAGACAAATATTCTGGCTAAATGTTATGAAGATTGGAATATAAACGTGGCATCCACAGAGTTAACAAGGCAAATGTTGACGGCTCACGACGGCCATAAAGCGATCACAAAAGCTAACCAGGAGCACGTTGTGTGATTACACTCAATGCGTTTAAATTTTTCTCACAGGCTTTGCCATTGACCTTTATAGTAAGGATGGCTTTGTTATTATTTATTGCTATCATGTACCTGCAATATTGTGTGTATGTTTACAATACACAAAGCATATGACATAAATAGACTAATTGAGCTTATAATAATCTGATTACTATAGCCAGGTCAATTAAGGACTTAAAAACATTTTTGTTGTCCTGATTTCATGAAGACTTGAGATATTTATGCACATACAGTTTCAAGATATGGGATTATCCACAAATAAAAAATATTTTTGATCTGTGTTGTGCAGGCTCTTTTTCCATGACTGTCAAAGTGAAATTTCCATGTGAAAAGGATGTCAATTTTTTAATTCAACCATTGTGTATAAAGAACGGTTCTGCATATAATTTGCCATTTTGATGACCAGGGTGACAGAGAAAAGGGATATGCATTTGAGATCTGGTCAGGACTCCATATAAAAGTGGTTATATTTAAAAATGTATAATTACCACATGACCACGGACTCTAGATCTCCGTGACATGACTAAGGTTCTAAATTAATCTAGTATGAATATTTGAACTATATCTTTTTAAAACAATTAAAAAATAATATTTGATGTACAAATTTTATCTACCAATGTGTTCAGATACTACTTAACATATATTTGACTGTATTGAATGTAGGAACTAGTTAAAATATCCATTAGAAAAAAGATCAGGATATGAAATATTCATTGCCTGAAGCAAAGACCCCGGAGCTATGTATATATATCTTTAAACACACTGATTAAAGAAGCAAAACAATACATTGATACAACAGAGGTAAAATCATCCCCTCTGAACAATATGATACATAATTATGTATCATATCTTTTTATCTGGATCTGGATAGGTACACAGCAGGATGTTTAGGTGTGCGCGCTGCGGGAGAGATATAGGAGTTACTTATATTTTGGATTTAATTTAATTCACTGAAATTCATCACTGAAGTTACAGTATGATCTCATTTGATAAAGATGTACATGATTGTATCAAGAAAAAAATATTAAATAATTATCAGTATTAATTCACTGTCATGATTTCAGTATCATTGACTGGCCCGTAGCCAGAGTTTTGAAAAGGGGGGTGCGAATTTTCCCATCAACGATTGTTATTGAGCAACGAAGTGGCGAAGCGCTAGGTGGGGGAGGGTTTCTCCCCTTCCTGCAATCGGGGATTTGGAGGTCCTCCCTCTAGATAGTTGAAAATGAAAAGTAGATTCTGCATTTTGGTGGCTTTTTATCTGAATTCAGAGACTGAAATTATAGAGCATTTGAATATGAAAATTCACATTCATTGACTATACAAAGTGACTGATCGACATGAATATGATATAACATACATGTATTCCCCGATTTCGTTTTTTAATAACCACCTTTTTTGATCAGTCACGGAAATACATTATTTTATACCCGAAGCTAGTATCTTGATAACATATGTGTATTTTACCATTCCAAATTTCGAACATTCCTAAATCAAGCAAATTAAAAGAAAAAAATTGACTTTTTTCAAAGCAACTGTTTGTCTGCTACTATGGATAGAACCCGATGCCTAGCATTGCTCTAAACGTGCTAATAGTGTTTTGCATAACACACACTGATTAACAAAACTGGGTCTTTTTTAATCTGCATCAAAACTAAACAGAAATAAAAATGTTATAACTGGTAACTTGTATTTTTTTTAAATTATTTTCAACAAATTAGTTATCATTTTCCAAACGAATAAACAATTTCAGAATACAACAATTAAGGCTTCATAAAGACCCCGTAACCACAACTTACTGGTTCTATCGTCTCAAAGCCCTTATAATTGTAAAACAGGACGTTGAAGAAAACATATGGACTTATTTGCCCGTATGTTCAAGATCCGTCACAGTTAATGAACATTTAACGTTAACGTCCACCTGATCATATATGTTATAACGTTTCAATTTATTATAACAACTGTTTCAGAGTATGTCATATTTCCTAGAGTCAAGTTTGACATAATAAAAACAATTTGGGCAGTTCTGTATGTCGAGCAGAACAGATGCCATTGAGTGTTGGTAAACTACAAACAAGCTACATTGATTCGTTTTCTTGCCATACAACAACAAAAAATTATCCTGTCTTAAGCATAGCTGATATTTTTTTGTCTGAAAACCCTTAAGGTGATCCGAAAATGGTTGTACGGGGATATATCAAAAAGACTACGGGGTCTGTCGAAAATGCTGTGTACACTCGTTGATTGTTATAAATCGTGGTATAATGCAAAATTATTAACCAGTGACTCATTAGTCTTCGGCAATAGTCGACGGGTGTCTTTTGATTTCCGTCATTTTCGGAAGCTGGCATAACATTCCGTAAATAAACATCTAAAATGTTCTCTCTTTCCTGACGGTAGCATATTGAATTCAACACTATTGTAACGCTTAAATACGAAGACTCACTGGATTCCGGGAAAAGATAAATCGTTTTTGAGTCGAATAAAGTTGGGTGCATCTTATAGTTCAAATATTTTTTTACTCGTCAAAAAACATTGGGTGCGAACGCACCCAACGCACCCCCCTGGCTACGGGTATGATTGAAATGATTTGAGTAAAGTCTATCATTCATATGCATCAATTTTGTAAATATCAGTATAAGTATACTACATGAAAACATTTTTGAAACAAGGGCTGTTTGTAAAACATGCATGCCCCCATATGGGCTGTCAGTTGTAGTGGCAACCATTGTGTGTATACGTTTTTTGGCACTGAGACCTTGACCTTTGACCTAGTGACCTGAAAATCAATAGGGGTCATCTGCGAGTCATGATCAATGTACCTATGAAGTTTCATGATCCTAGGCGAAAGCTCTCTTGTGTTATCATCCGGAAACCATTTTACTGTGTCAAGTCAACGTGACATTGACCTTTGACCTAGTGACCTGAAAGTCAATAGAGGTCATCTGCGAGTCATGATCAATGTACCTAAGAAGTTTCATGATCATAGGCGTAAGCATTTTTCAAAGTTGAGTCACTGTGACCTTGACCTTTGACCTAGTGACCTGAAAATCATTAGGGGTCATCTGCGAGTCATGATCAATGTACCTATGAAGTTTCATGATCCTAGGCATTAACGTTGTTGAGTTATCATCCAGAAACCATTTTACTATTTCGCGTCACCGTGACCTTTACCTTTGACCTAGTGACCTGAAATTCAATAGGGATCATCTGCGAGTCATGATCAATGTATCTATGAATTTTCATGATCATAGGCATAAGCGTTCTTGAGTTATCATCCGGAAACCATTTAACTATTTCGGGTCACCGTGACCTTGACCTTTGACCTAGTGACCTCAAAAGGGGTCATCTTCGAGTCATAATCAATGTATCTGTGAAGTTTCATGATCCTAGGCATAAGCGTTATTGAGTTATCATCTGGAAACCATTTTACTATTTCGGGTCACCGTGACCTTGACCTCTGACTTAGTGACCTGAAAATCAATAGGGTTCATCTGCGAGTCATGATCAATGAACCTTTGAAGTTTCATGATCCTAGGCATAAGCGTTCTTGAGTTATCATCCGGAAACCGTTTTACAACTTCGGGTCACCGTGACCTTGACCTTTGAGCTAGCGACCTCAAAATCAATAGTGGTCATCTGCGAGTCATGATCAATCTACACATGAAGTTTCATGATCCAAGGCATAAGCGTTCTTGAGTTATCATCAGGAAACCATTTTACTATTTCGGGTCACCGTGACCTTGCTCTTTGACCTAGTGACCTCAAAATTAATATGGTTCATCTGCGTCATGATCAATGTACCTATGAAGTTTCATGATCCTAGGCATAAGAATTCTTGAGTTATCACCCGGAAACCATCTGGTGGACGGGCATACGGACATACGGACCGACATGTGCAAAACAATTTATCCTCTCTTCTTCGTAGGGGGGCATAATAATACATTATACTGTTTGATATACAGTAAATAATGTAAGTACACATCCGAGTTGTGAGTCCATCAAACTATTGCAACCGAAACACCTGGTGTGCCAAGGCACCAGCCGAAGTCAAATGCCTTCTGACTAAGTGCATTTTACTATTTATATTTGTATGCATTTGTATGTGTTTGAAAAAATGTATAATCTTAAATGACATCTTCTGACCATGCATGTCCTAGATTTCAATATCCAGGCCCGGGTTTGACACATTGATAACATGAACGTTAAACTGTTACCAGGCTTCTGAATTTAATTAGCCAGGTCACAGGAAAAGGGCAGTCTAATCAGTATCCAATTAAACTATTTGTCATTGTACCGCTTTTAAGCAAACAACTGTTAAGCAACTGCAGGCTGAACTGGATCTAAATTGGCCACAATCGCCTTAATGTCTCTTTTACTGGGATACAGCTCATTTAACTTTACAGGGATCTTTTCACGTTTTGGTAAATTGACAAAAATTGAAAAAAGTTGTATCGGATTCGCAAATTTTCGTTTTAGTTATGTTTTTTTTTAGAAACAGTATTACTGAACATTTACCATGGTCTAATATAGCCATTATATGCATCTTTTAACGATTTAAAAATTCTAAAACGTTGCAACGCGAAACGATTGAATAATTTGGTGAGTTATGTTGTTGTTGTTTAATTGTGTGAAACTACGAAGATTGCTTATATTAGGTATAAAATACGGCAACCATTTATACTTGGCAAAATAGTCGAGCAGGCTAATGCGTTTTTACTCCAGGACTTAGGGGGTCACTTGTTCGAGCCCTGCTGCGGACTACTTTTTTTTTAAAGAATTTTATTCTGGATTTTTAACTGGAGCTTTTAAGATCCAATGTTTACATTTATCAAGCATTTATAAAGCATTTAATGACTAACTTCAAAACATGTCAAAATCTGTGAAAAGGCCCCTTTAACATAATATCTACTCCTATAAATATGAGGTCGATATACATGGACTAAACGGTAAACTACGTCTAATTATTTGGACTATAATGATATCAACTACTTAAATAGAAAGAAGAAAGAATTCATACAAACCAGTAATTTGAGTAAAGAGTATGTAATCAATGTTGTATATCAGGACAGCTTGGTGATATGCAAATCCCATATGACATGTTGATATAGGGTATCATAGCCATTCAATAAGTCGCAAAATGCTCGAACAAAATTTATAAAGCAAAATGTCAAGCTGTCGAGATCCAGAAAGTGCTTCATTCACTTTTTTTCAATTTTTTGATGGTTATCATACCCTACAACTTTTCATGAAAACAAACTTGCAGGTCATTAATGTCGAGGGTGACACTATACCTAATGAAGGAGACGCGTGATTCAGTGTTTTTTTTCTCAATCATGTGTATAATATAAGGCGTAATTCTCTGAATGATAATTCAACTTTAAGAAAAAATCTGATTTATCATTTCATTTCTTCTTTTTTTTTCTTCTTTTATTTTTTTTTTTTGGGGGGGGGGCGAAAAACATTCTTTTGTGGTGATATATATTCATTTGCTACGATATAACTAGTTTTACAACCCAGTTGTTTCTATTATTATTTTAGGATTGGTGTATTCCCAATAGCATATGTACCGTGCATGTTTGTAAAGGTTAGAATATTAATACTGAAGGGACTTTAAGTTAAATATATGATTCATGTAAATAGCTCTTTTGGCAGAGATAAATGCTGTATCATACATATTTCTGCATCTTTTTATGTTTATGTGTGTTATTCCCCATGCAGCCAATAAAAACGAAATCAATCTGCAACATAGCAGTGAATTATATAATGAAGATACATGGATTATGGTTAAGGAATAGATGATAAATCATTTAAATAACAAACCTATAACAATACAAACAATGCAACCGAATTCAAATATCATTTCAATATACTACTACTACTACAAATAATAATAATTATACTTCTACCAATAATAATACTAATAACAATAATTATATAATGATAATAATAATAACATGAAATACCTGCAGATATATGTAAATGCAGCTGCTAAGTGCTGAGCAAAAAGAAATGGCGTCTAGCTATCTGACTGCCGCTATCGTGTTTGAAAAGTAGCGCAAAGGATTAACAAGGGAAGAGGACAATAAAAACGAGCGAGGAATGGTATAGGGAAGATAACCCTGGGTTATGGTTAGGGTTAGGGGTCGGGTTAGGGTTAAGGTATGGGTTAAGGCTAACCCTAACCCAAACCCGACCCCTAACCCTTACCCTAACCCTCTAACCCCCCATGCGCATAACAATACCATGCCTCGCTCGTTGTCGTTGTCCGCTTCCCAATAAACTGGGTTTTCTTTCCTTTCTTTATACGCATTTTGTTTGGTTATTGTTTCCGTGAAATACATTTAAAGCTTATACACAGATCCCCATTTAATTATACACTAGCCTTGTTTATGTAAATAACCATCGACGCGTTTTCACTGATCTTTATTATGTTCGAAAAAGACATTGATCAATGACTAGCATTGCAAAAACTCTGGTATTTGATTCTCCTAAGAATTCGTTCGTTTTAAGGACAAGCGCTGTGAAAACACTGATAATTGTTTAATTATCCAGTGGATATCTTCATACCAATGACCAGCGATACCTTTATACTGTTCTATGAGGCCTTAATATTTGCTTTAAAAGCCCCAGTTTGCGGTATAGATCGTTGTTTTGCAAATAAATCGTAAAGCAAAAAATAAACTTTACATACATGCCGTGAAATATATTTGTATCGAGGTTGACATCGAAAACCTGGTCAAAATCGGGTGTGAATCGATAAAATAACATAAAAATGATCCTTAATACATGCAATAGGCGAAAATCATTGCATGCTTATTTTATATGATACGCATCAAGTTGGTTTCTGAGCATTCTTACTTTTGTAAAGGACACATAATACTAAAATATTACATCAATGAACATTATGTATACCAAACAAAATCTGCAAAATTCAACAAACCATTCGTCTGCACTTTTCCTGTCGTCACAAAAACGGTACGTACATAACGTGACCTTGTTTTGCTTTCGAAAAAAGAAACAGTTGTAAACATTGACACATGTCAACAAAAACATGAATCGACTTAACAATGAAAGGCTTTTTATATTCAATTCATTGAAAACTATAAATCTTAACATAAATAAAAGTTTTTGCAAACGTTTAACCTATCCGTTACTCACTAAAATCCGCTATACACCAATCGACTGTATGCCGTGTGTGATCCGATGCATCAATGGCGCCCATGTGATAATCATTTCCCCGAGAACAGGGAACGACAAAAGTACAAACAACAACCAAAACACGTTCAAACTAGTGTCTTACCTTTAATTATCCTTTAAAATCCATCTAGTAATTCATTTCATTCAATAATTGACGATTTTGCATCTAGGGTCTTTAATAATTATTTTAGCATAGTTAAATAAAGACCCTTATGCCTTCCTATTAATATATTCAAATGAGTTTATGAACTCAATAAACTTTCTTCTTCGTCACACGCTACGTCATCACAAATTTATGAAAGTCCATAATTGGAACTATAGGCCGAAAATATTATTATAAATGTTTAGATTGCCTACCGGACGTACCTGTATGAATCAATTGCTTTATATTTATAATGATTTTCAAACAATAAAAAAAGATACAAATAAGCTGGAAATTAACTTAGCTTCAGAAAGGATCTAATTATAAAACCTCAAAGTTCAATAAATATGATCTACAATGCATTAGAGTGGGCATAAATCAGCTGTAAAAGTGACCTTTTAAGTTTATTAATGAACTGCACTCATGTCATATCTCGACATCTTTGTACAGCACAATGTCATATCATTTTTTCATCAACATGTTGAATGTAAAGTCGAATTTTTCCACCAATAAGAAATTTTTTAAGAAACCCTGGCGGATATGTTACTCGGGGACATTGGTTAATATAACTGTCGGTGCAAAAACTGTTTCACTGGCATACCTTTAACAGAAATTTGTAAATTAAGTGCTAAATATGGGACAAATCCCTGTATCGTCGACTTTAAATAGCCATATTTCAATACATCCTGAATATTAATAACCAGAATTTTTCTAACATACATGATACAACCTCTTTTGCATACACCAAAATGGATTTAATTCAA
Source organism: Dreissena polymorpha (assembly GCF_020536995.1). Classification (NCBI taxonomy): domain Eukaryota; kingdom Metazoa; phylum Mollusca; class Bivalvia; order Myida; family Dreissenidae; genus Dreissena; species Dreissena polymorpha. The sequence continues at coordinate 201,950,863 of NC_068355.1, forward strand.
AAATGCCTTTTACATATACTCTATGTACATTACTGCTGTTAAAATGAACCGGAGCAGTTTATCAAATAATAGCCGTTGGTAAACTCGGTTACATTTGCAGATTTCTGCATACAAACATAATTATGTTTAAACTTGCACAATGTTTTATTTGTCTATAGTAAATACCCTTATTGTACAAGAAAATAATGTTATATATAAATACACAAAGAATGGAAAACATTCCATTAATACACAACAGATAAATGAGTGGAAAATACCCGTGTACAAAATGGGACGTTCCGAATTCCAGTGTGGTGCTATTTTACCATCTTATACTTTACACAGCTCTATGCCTAACGTGAATTAAACATAGGCGCTCGATATCAATGACAATATTTATTTTTTATTTATTTATTTTTTAGTTACCTGGTGTTTATTATAATGCATACACATACTAAATTAATAAAAATCTTCCGACAAACAAAAAAAGATAGTTCGACTATGTATGTATAGATATTGAAAAGGTAAATCACTCGCCATTTTCTAAAGCAACGGAAGTGCGTCATTATGCATAATTAAATCGCTGTCACCCCGCTCGCTTATTGAAATGCGCGCGCAGGCCGGGAACTTCACTCATTATACACAATATAACAGCCACTAAGCGCCAGATTTGATTTTTGAAGTGCTGATTTGTTTTCTGGAAATCACCATAGCAGACGAAATCAAGTTAAACAATAATAAATCGGCAATTTTTTTCCGGGAAAATGAAGCAATAAGTATGTCATTTTATGACGCCATCAATCAGCTGATTCATTATACGGATGGCGAAAAATTATATCATATGACTTGATTTAAAGGTTGAACGTCGTATTATTTTGAAGCTAAAGTTTTCTCGACTTTATTTCTTATGAAAAATCATTCAGTGGTAAAGTAAAAAGTAGTCCGTGCACGCGACAGGTATATCCCACAAGGTTGAATACAGGCCAGTATATCCATAAGGTGTTACATCGTCAATGTCGCGTTGAAAATGGGATAAAAAATATATATCAAGAATAATTGGTTATGTACGCACACAATTTTTATCCCTGTGACCTTGACCTTGAACTTAGGGCCCGCGTTTAGGTTTCGAAATCCGCGTTTAGGTTTCTAAAATGCTCATAACTTCTATGTCCCTTGAGATATAACCTGCATATTTGGTATGCATGTGTATATGGACAAGGCCTTTTCATACGCACAACAATTTTTACCCCTGTGAATTTGACCTTGAACTTAGGGTCCGCGTTTAGGTTTCGAAATCTGCGTTTAGGTTTCGAAAAATGCTCATAACTTCTATGTCCCTTGAGATATAACCTTCATATTTGGTTTGCATGTGTATATGGACAAGGCCTTTCCATACGCACAATTTTTTTTACCCCTGTGACCTTGATCTTGAACTTCGGGTTCGCGTTTAGGTTTCGAAATCTGCGTTTAGGTTTCGAAAAATGCTCATAACTTATATGTCCCTTGAGATATAACCTTCATATTTGGTATGCATGTGTATACGGACAAGGCCTTTACATACGCACACAAATTTTGACCTCTGTGACATTGAACTTAGGGTCCGCGTTTAGGTTTCGAAATCTGTGTTAAGTTTCGAAAAAAGCTCATAACTTCTATCAAGCGTTTATAGGGGGCATAAGTCATCTTATGGTGACAGCTCTTGTTCTTTCTGAAAATGTAATCTCATATGTTTACAAATGCTGGGTCAACTTTTAAAACATACTTTTCGTTACATAATGCATCAAAACTAACTGCCCCACGCCGTTTGAAACCTTGTTAACATACATTTTAACCAGCCGACATTTAAACACACGAGTGATTTCATTGGTCCAACGCGATTGTGTGTCTTTATTTCTGAAGATTTCATACTTGAATAGGGTCTGATTGATGACGACAAGGACACGCGAGTGATAATATATATGATATATATATATAATCATCGCTCCTATATATATATATATATAGACCGTTCCATAATTTAGTAATTACCCAATTATCTCCCCTGAATACTCTCCGCGTCCGCCATTACACTACTGCCAAACAACCGGTAACATATATAAGAGAGCACCGATTATTCAACGGGTGAATTTCTTTCTTTTTGTAAAACGTTTTTGTTTGTCATGCAAATTGTATGAAATAAAGTTTTTCTGCTAGAGGAGATGTTAAGCTAGTGTTATAACAGAAAAATGTTTGAAAAACGTGCATTTTTTAGGTATTTGTCTAGGAAAGTAAACACGTTGACACATTAAAAAAACCCATTCAATTAAACTAAAAGCAATATTTATCATTTGATTATATGCATCAATCTTAAAATCGCGTAATCCTTTGCATTCCAGTGTTGAATTGCCCGTTTGTTCTGCATAATCCGATTATCTCGTTTTGATCAGATATTATCCAGACTTAACTAACAACATGGCGTCATTCTGGGGTGTCATAAACCACACTGGGTGGCAGATGACAGTCTGGTCATTAAACATAATTGATGATGCCACCATGTCTTCTCTTTCTGGTAGTATTAAGCAGTCATTTGGTTTAATATTTTACCCCCGACATACTTAACAGTTGCGTTCATTAGATATGTTACATATTGTACAAATTAAAAGTTATGTCCAACATAGAATATCAGAAATTGAACACCGTAAAGATACTGGTTTAATTTATGAAAAAAAGTATTTGATAATTATAAAATTTACCTAAAAACATAACGTGACAAAATTCCATCTAAAAAAAATTAAATATAAATCCAAACCACAATTTTTTATCTTTGATATCAGTTAGAACAAGAAAAATAATGGAAGGCGTATCAAAAATATCATACCGTACTTAATATAATATGTTATGATTTTGGAATGTAGATTTTTACCAAATGAGACCAATTACAAACAACTAGCGGTAATTAATTGCGCGAGAATCTTTAATAAGTATTAATTAAAATATAAATTGCTTGATGTTGCGGCTATTAACATCAACACAACAATACATGCGTGAATTGTTTGTGAAGCGTTAAAAGTAACAAGTCTAATCAATGACATAGTATGAGCGACTGAACCGGCAAATTTTCGCCGATGATTACCACTTGATTACAGATATAAAAAAAAGCAAATACACGAAAGCATTTTAAACATTTAATTTGTAACAATCCATCTCAACTTCAAACAATCATTTAAACAACAAAAATGTGATGATCGCCTCACATTAATTCATTAAGTAATTAATTTATCCGACAACGGTTAAGCGAGTATTCTCTACGTCTTTGGCTTTTGGAATCGCAGACTCGCACCAGTTAGCAGCAGTGTAATGGCGGACAGTCACGTGACTGACAATATGGCGGCGGTCAATTTATCGATTATGGAACGGTCTATATATATATATATATATATATATATATATATATATATATATATATATATATATATATATATATATATATATATATAATCATCGCTCCTATCATCAATGCATCTGAGATATTGTAAAATTTGAATATATTGATGTTTAATAAACTACATATATTTATTTCGTCACAAGGAGAAACAGCATCGAGATTGTGAATTAAATGTACATACGCCAAGAGTATATGATTATCGTACACATTGTGTAGTACTAGTATGTATTAAATATTGCTAGTGTTGTTTTAAATGTATTTTCATGTTCATGGCAATACGTATTCAGTGAAATAACGCATACCGCTTTAACTTTAAAGTCTGAAGTCAATGTTTCCGTAACAAAATTTCTTAAAGGGTTCATTCCTCAACGGAATTAATGGCATTAGTTAATCATGGATATGTACGGTGGCACTAAGGTGACATCACCGCTCCAAAAAAAAGTCGGGAAAACACAAGTTATTTTTTCCCGTCGCCAAAAGAAAAATTTAACTCGGGGAAACACAAAATAAGTCTGTTTTCAGAAGTTATTATTTTTTTTGGCGACGGGAAAAGTCGCATTATGCGGCGTCTCATCTGGGTCTACGCTGTTTGCAATGTCCTTTTTTTCAGGATGCTAGGCATAAATGGGTTACACAAACGCAAAATATCGGTTCCCAACGAAACGTGTATGTGAAGACATTTTCTTGGAAAACTTCGTTTCGTTGCATATAATTCAAATGTTGGTTCTATGTTAAGAAATATATTAAGAAATGAATGCAAAAAAAAAAAATCATGCTGACATAAACAGACATGTAAAAACAACCCTAAATCAGCGGTTGGAATGAACACAGTCCTAAACAAGCGGCCGCACCGAAGAGAACGCTATAGTTAAAACTTCTGCTGAATACTGCTTCAGTTTGAGACCTTTCAAAAAAAAAAATCATTAACCGCATACAAAAGCATTTCCTCAATGTATTAGGTTTGTTTGTTGACTGTGTGAAGTTATGCAGCAGCTGGAGTTTCACGGTTATGTCAATAAGACATTTCGATCGTTATATTTGATATACGTATAGCGTTGTGCAAACGCTTAACTAGTCTGAATTGAGGCGTTAACTTAGTTACATGTTAATCTAAGGGTGTACAGTACTTTAATGGTTGTGCACCTCTCGCGAGAATGAAAGCAAACGGGCTGTGTTCACGATTAAGGAGCAAATCAAGCATTACAATTTTGATATTGTTTGCATGTTGTACCTTATATTTTTCGTTAGGCAGTTTTATTAAACGTACAGACACTGATCAACGCAATGTATCGCAAAGTAGGCACTATATTGATCAGGAAAAGAGTACAAGGAAATGTCGTTTTGTATTTCTGGATCTTGGAAGTAACAAAGGCGTTCAAGTTAGAAAAGTGTATGAACCTTGGCTGTACCCTAAGGCGCCGTTTTTGAAGTATTTCGACGAATATTTCGGGCCTGTTTCACGGACATACCGACGACAAGATGTCTGCTCGTTTGGATTTGAAGCGAACCCTCGACACATGACAAGGCTGAAACACATTGAAAAGTCCTACATAAACAAAAATCTGTCGGTGAGTTTTGAGAACTACGCGGTATCAAATAGGACTAGAGACACAATTACAGTTTATTCGGAGACAAACTTTGATTTGGACTGGGGTGCGGGGATCCTTGATACAGCTATAAACAATAAGAAGAATATGACTAAATATGACGTTCCGACGATGGATTTAGCAGACTTTATCAAAACATCGATTCAACCGCTTCGCCCGGATAAAGTTCTAATGAAAATGGATATTGAAGGTTCCGAGTTTATTGTTCTTCCACACCTGTACAAACACAAGTTATTTTGTAAAAACATCATTACAGCTATGGCGATCGAGTTGCATGACTGGGCTAAACCTTCATTTAACTCTTCTTTGACCATTTCGTCTTTGACATCATTACTTCAAGCTCAGACATGCAAGCCGACATTGATATTGAATTTGGATGACGAAACATATAACTTTGATGTCGACATTCAACCAGATTGGTGAAACTACTAGATTTAATTTTCATAATTTTGTAATTAATGTCGTTACCTTGACAAATGGAGTATGCAGGTCACCATGAATTAAACTTTCCAATGGTGTTTGTATCAAATTTAAAGAAAAAATCTTTTTTTCATTTATATTTTATGTCATATGCCAATTCAATTGCAATGTATTATTATTATAGTTTAAGCTTAAATTTGTAAGAACCATTATATATAAAAACGGACTTGTTCTAAGATTTTCTTTTGTTTATTGTTAAGTATGTCTTTTAATGCCTCAACATTTTAATGCAGCGTATATTAACAGTAAACAACTTTACAAACAAAGAACAAAACTAAACCTTGAATTCATCATGAGAATAAATACGCCATTTACAGTACATGTATAAAGTCATGTTTAGTCGAATCAATTTTATTTTCTTGAGGTATAGCCTGCATATAGTAGTAAGTAGGGGTACAACAATATGGCAAGATCCATATTTCAATATATAACGTGACATTAACCTGCCAAACGTTGCAATACGTATTGAATACAATATGAATTCAGTTTTATAACATAACGAACACATACAACACGGATATATCAGTTGTGATCCATCTTGAATGCATAACATTTTGAATTACGTGTTTATATATCAGTGGGGGTAATCACGTGATAGTCAAGATGGCGACGTCAATGTCGAGGCAGTTATTTTTCGTCGTTTTATACCCTTTATTACTTTTATTTAATTTTTAAATGACGTTCACTTTCCAGCCATATCGCATAAAAGGTGATGAGCGTTTATTTTCTATTAAAATTTTCTTTATACCTCGACCTAATTCGCCGCAAATTTTCTAAGTGGAGTGTAATAAGGTCATCCCGCTATGAAAATTTTCATCTAGTTAAGTCGAGATATATAGCGAATATTAACACGAAATAAACGCTAGTAACTCTCTTGCTGACATGGCTGGAAAGGGAGCGGTATTAAAAAACATAATACAAATAATAAATGGTATGAAACGGCGAAAAATACCTGCCTCGGCATGGACGTCGCCATATTGACCATCACGTGATTGCCCCCTTTTGTGTATGGTTGTTTTGATTTAAAAATTGAATATTCAATCGGCTTAATGTAAATTGTATAACTAACAAGTAAGTTTTATTTTCGTACGTTTGGCATACGTTATTGAAAATAAAGCCTTCACCCGTTCGTGCATTACAATATTAATTGTTTTATAAAATTATTTCATATATTGAAAAGAAAACTGCATAATCATATAAATTTAACAAATTTGAATGGTTTGAACATTAAAATTTATTTAAATTTTACAATCTTTTGTCATACTTATTTACAGCTGGCTGTCAAAATTTTAAGTACTGTGCTTTGGGGCGTTCAATGTGTTACTTCATGTGGTCTATAATTGTACGTTTTTGCGGCATTTATTAAAGATTTGTTTTACATTAAATAAAATTCGCAATTCATCATAAAATTGTACGTGCATTAAAAATGACACACTGTTTTGCAAATTTGTTTACATCAATGTGTTTTAATTCACTATTTTGTAAATATATGTTTAAAGTTCAATTTAACTTGTCTAGATTACACAAGAGGCTAACTCCATAGAACAGAGATGAAAACGGATGATTTAAATACCGTTGTTTGAATGATTGTGAAAATTATGTAAAAAAATCTAAATATATATTTTATACCACGTTTGTGGGTTGGTTTATATTCCCTGTTAATTTGATTAAAGTTTAGAATCTTATCCGATTTGTTTTATCAATAAAGAAGATCTACGAATATGCATATGTACTCTAACGTTATTGTCCATATCATACTTTATGGAAAAAAAATAAGTTTGTACAATTATCGAAAACTTAGCAATGTATGTTATTATGAACGCTGACATGATACCAAATTGTTGAGATGTAGTAATCTGAAACACTGGTCTACTAAATATATACGGGCCGTGCTTTGTGAAAAGGGGGTTTAATGCATGTGCGTAAATTGTCGTCCCAGATTAGCCTGTGCTGCCCTTAAAGAATATTTCTAAGTATACTTAACCGTTGATACGCGCATATTCATTAATAACCCGAATCGTATATATCCCTCCGCTCGATGCGAATTAGTAGAAAACTTATTACAGATAACAATACGTATTCTTTCAACCGTAGCATAAATGTTTTATTGTTTATTTCAAGATTGTACCTTCCATTTATTTAGATATAGAGAAAAATCTGTAGGTATCTACCTAGAAACTACCGATAAATTAATATGAAGATAATGTTTATTAAATAGGTACTAATAAGTAACTACTTTCTTATGATTTAGTTGGCACCTTATAATCTGACTTGTGCCTTGAGCGAACCCCAACTGCGTAAGGCAAAACACATATTTGTGTTCAATGTCTGTAAATCTAACGCCATCCAATTCTTCATAAAAACTATCGGTATGTTAATATCTATCGCTCATTATTTCATGTCATAAACTTTATTACAATTTATCTTGAACTTTATATGGCAATAGTGTTAATTTATTGCCACTCCATGAACACTCATTCACGCCCTAAACGACATTGACTTTCTGAATAAGCTCTTGATACAATTTATGGCATTATCGTATTATAGTTGTAGTGGAGACTTAGTACTCATAAACGATGCTTACAGTTTAACAAGTTCACCCCACTTCACTCAGCAGACGGTAGAACTTTAACCCATTTATGCCTAGTGGACTCTCCCATCCTTCTAAATTGGATCAAATTATTTCTAAAATTAGGGATGTCTGTTATATATTTTTTCTATATTTAGAATATTTGTTACAGAAATTCCTTTAAGCAAACAGCGCAGACCCAGATGAGACGCCGCATTATGCGGCGTCTCATCTGGGTCTACGCTGTTTGCAATGTCTTTTTTCCAGGACGCTAGGCATAAATGGGTTAATGCAAATACAGGATTGTTTGCAGTTTAAGTACTTCTGATTGCTGGATAACGCCGAAATAAATTAAAAGAGAATGTTCCCACATATTCATAAACATATCCTCAAAAGATCAAAGCAAGAAAAGAAAACCTAGGACTGCTACATGTAAAAAAAGAGTTTTCACTTATTTAACTTTCAAATACATCGCACAAGAGGACTGATAACGACCGTCTGACTTTAAAAAAAAACTTTAAAAAAGGGAATTCAGAGAAACTTTAACACAAGCAACTTTAATCAAATGTAAACATGGTGTTTATATGGTAAACGTTTTATTTCGAATTCTAAAAATTTGAACAAAGCATGTACGTGTCAAATCGTATAATAAACTCATAAACAAAAATGAACATGCTCCAGTTGTGCTTTAAACGAGCGTGACCGGCAACGAAATATACCCTTTAAACGTCATTTTCACGAGGAAAACTAACGTAAAGAAAGAAAAACAATAAATCAACCAATGAGATACTCGCGTAGTAAATGATTTCACACAACTATGTATACGGTGCTTCTCTGGCAAGCGTATTTATAAGGTTCCTGTAAAATGCTTAAAATGGCCGTTGAGGTAAACCCCGAAATGTATATTTTGCACATTAAAGCTCGGCTGTTTGCGGAGAAATCCCGAGGTATTGTCATAGCCAGCTCGTCGTCCGCCGTCCGGCGTCTGCCGCCCGCCGTACGCGTCGTGCTAAAACCTTAAACATAGGCTCTAAAATCAAAGTGCTTCCACAAACAATTTTGAAACTTCACATGTATATGCACCTTGAGGAGTTCTACACGCCACATCCATTTTTGGGTCACTAGGTCAAAGGTCAAGGTCACTTCGGACAGGCTTTAATTTATTTAGTCATCATTGATTCGACTTATAGATTCTTGGCTACAAAACATAGATTCTGGAAAAATTGTAGTGATAGTATATATTGACCTTAGAAATTCTTTGATTTAGTAGATCATGATATTTTACTTAAAAAACTTTCTATGTATCATTTCTCTGAGAATGTGCTTACCTTGATGCAGTCGTACCTATCTAACAGACAACAATGCGTCAAAGTCGTAACTTCACTTATTCTGAAACTCTACTCTTCCACTGCTATCCCTTTCCTTCTCCACTTATCAGCTCTTATGCTATCTACATTACTCTGTTATACTTTTTGTATTATAAGATATATTATTTTTACATTTCTAACCAGTATGCAATTATCTATCACTGTAATATATTGTTCGTAATTTTGACATGTCTTTAAATATTTTTTATACGTTTGGTTGTTTACACCATTACAGCAGCGCTTCTAACGGACAGAAGAGAGACATAGTATAAGCCTCGAGCTTCCTTCTCAATTCTGTCCAATTGTATTTTACAGCCTTGTAAAGCAATACTGCAATTCTACCTGCCTAGCATATTGCTCAAATATAATATGTATGTTTGTATTGTATTGCTTATATGTACTTTCAATGACCTAAATAAATAGTGTTTAAACCAAAGTCGGAACACAAAAATCAGCTTTTCAAACTATAAAAGCCGGGGTACCTCAAGGATCTATTCTCGGCCCTCTTCTTTTCCTTATATATATTTAAGTCACTATCACGCTCACCAATACATACGGCTACTGTATTATGCTATATAAAAACATTCGACAACAAGTAGCGCCATACGATGGTTAATTACAATAGGAAGACCCTAAAAACAAGCAACATTGATGTAAAAACGTTAAATTACAAGTATTCGGCAAGTTTTAAGGATCTAAATATCGTTCCACAATGTAATCTTCTTTCTCTTTAGAGTCAGGATCGGATTCATTCGGGTTGCGTTCATTTGCATAATTTATACAAGCCATTTTCGCTAAGTTCCAGTTACCCAGAATTCATTTTGATTTCACAGAATGATTATTCATGAGAGCTACGTCATGCTTCCGACGCTTACCGTATCCAATCTCGTGTTCGCCCGTAAATGTTCGGATATTTCACGGGGGATATAAATGGAATTATTTGTGGCCACAAAAAAATAAAAACGAGCATTTTGTATCTCGTTATATCAATTCTACCAGACAACATCTAACGTTGAAATTTTGCATTTTGCTAAAAGGAACATTGATTTTTTATGGGTTAGCTTTATTTAACGAAATATTCGATATTTTTGAGCGTGATTGTTACTTTAATGACATGCCGTTTTTCCTTCAAAATGGAGCGTTAGATCTTTATGCAGATGACTCTACCTTACATGTAGCTGATGTTGACATTAAAAGCATTCAAAGTACTTTGCAAAATGGCTTAGATATAATATCAAATTGGTGCTCTTTTAACAACATGTTAATACATCCAAACAAAACTAAATGCATGATATTATCCAGTGCTAATTAGTCTGCAAACACCTTATTACTTAAAATCAACAACATTGTTATTGATCAAGTTGAACATCATAATTTACTTGGTATAACTGTTGACAAACATCTCACTTGGAAACTGCATATAAATAACGTCTGTCGAAAGTTCTACTCAAAGCTAGCCTTATTAAAACGCATTAAACCCTATCTAAATTATGAAACAATGAAGTTGTTTTATAATTCATACATCTTACCACATATTGACTATTGTTGTACAATATGGTGATCAGCCACAAGATCAAATTTAAAGAAGGTAATTTCGATACAGAAACGTGCTGCAAAAATAATAATGAATAAGCCGTTTTCCTCTCCTTCAATTCCGATTTTCAATAAACTGGACTGGTTGTCATTTGAAAATAGGTGTAAATTTCTTGTTGGGACTATAGTGTACAAAGTTTTAGATGGCTCAATGCCTCCTTATTTTGATGACGTTATTTTTGTATTAAATAACAATACATACCGGTACTTTCTTAGGTCCACCATCCACAACGATTTATCATATGTTGCATTTAAAACGAATTACGGAGAGCGTACTTTTTCCTTTTGTGCGAGAAATATATGGAACCTTATTCCAAATAATATAAGACAAGCACCTACAATTATTTCCTTTAAACGGCACCTTAAAAATCATTTGCTACAAACGCAAAACTTTTTTTGATATTGTGGGTTGTATGGATTAAAATACCGCCTTTGGGTATTTTATTCTTCTTCTTTTTGCTTTGTGATTGTCTGTTTTTATGAAAGAATGAAATAACAATTATTATTATTATTATAATTATTATTATTATTGTTATTATATTATTATTATTATTGTAATTATATTACTATTATTTTATATTATTAATATTATTTGTATAAGTATTATTATTTTCATTATATCATGCTTTTGTAATTTTTTTAAGGCTGATTGCAGTATGCTAGACATTTATTTACATAAACTGTGTTTTTGAAGACCACATTGTAAAAAAGATATGCTATTTCTGAATGTGTTTTCTTCGTGAAATAAAGTTATTATTATTATTATTATTATTATTATTATTATTATTATTATTATTATTATTCAAAACTGCACCCAAAGCCGAGCGTTGGCACCCGCTGTGCGGTGCTCTTGTTTAAAGATATGTGTCTTACAAAAAAACACTATTGTTTCTAAGAAGGTCATGTACAAAACGTGCACATACGGATTTGTTTCATCGCACAAGCCGCCCGCTTAACCCGTGTATGCCTAGCGTCTAGAAAAAAGGCCTTGGCAAAAAGCGTAGACCCAGATGAGACGCCGCATGAGGAGGGGTCTCATCTGGGTTGGCGCTGTTTGTTAAAGAAATTTTTGTAAGACATATTCTAAATATAGAAATAAATATACTAGACATCAATTATTTTGGAAATAAATTGATCTAATAAAGCAGGATGGGAGAGTCCACTAGGCATAAATGGGTTTAAAAGCCAACGTGTGGTGAAGCAGTATCCAAAAACATTTAGTTCACTCTAAAATTCATATTGCAGCTGCAAGTGTATGTTGCGGGTTTCTCTCAACACAATGCCAACTGAAAACACTTATAAAATGAATTCAAGCGAAATGTAATTGTCCTTAAAAAAGATGATAAAAGCGTTCATAAGAAATCGTCATCTTTACAATTAAAACTCATTTAAATTTACAATAATAAAAGTCAGGTAAAAAAGTTCTAAAACAAATTTAAGTCATATATTAATTATACTTTAATATCATTGACGAAAACAATTTGAAAATAAACAATATGACTTTTGCGCAAAGCCGATATCAACACAAAAAATCTATTATTATATAATACAAATAAATATATCTCATTATTCGGATATAGAAGCAAATTAAATACCGTTTAAATTAAATAACGTAAACCGTTATCAAGCAACTTTAACATGTCATTTACAAACCCGAGGTTGTCTGACTCGTGTTGTTATGGGTTCAATTACCAGTGTGAGAACGTCTTTCAGATCTGCCCTAAAGACACAAAGTACTGGTTCTACACAGGGAATGGACTCGAGTCTGTTTCAATGAGTCTTATGCATTCGATGCGTTCCTTGGAATCGAGCTTTAATAAATACATTGAAAATAATTTACGGGATGAAAAGCCTTTTTGGAATGCAGACATGTACGGGACATCAAATGAAGGTGTCACCCTATCTGTAGTGCTTTTTGGTCAATGTATACACAGTCTTTTTGTTTTTGATTTGCACTCGACAGAACGAAATATAAAAATCAACATGTATAAAGGTTCGTTTTCCACATTTCAAATTACCACCACTGTTATAAACTGATATAGCAATCCTATTTCAAATCATCTCAATTTTGACGCTTCTATGTTTTCCGCATACGAACGACAAAGAATTGAGTGGGTTTAATTTTGTTGCACTCTGCGAAAACTGGGCATAATGCATGTGCGTAAAGTGTCGTCCCAGATTAGCCTGTGAAGTCCACACAGGCTAATCTGGAACGACACTTTCCGCCTAAAGTTAATTTTCGGTAAGGAGGGAATTCCTTGAAACTAAAAATACCATACCAGAGCTGAAAGTGTCGTCCCTGATTAGCCTGTGCGAACTACAAAGGCTAATCTGGAACGACACTTTACGCACATGCATTATGCCCAGTTTTCCCAAAACGCGACACATTTTAAATGAAATTGGGGGCATACGCGCGTTTCATGGGATCGTTTCAATCGTTTAATGTAAACAAATTAATTTATTCCTCAATAAACAAGGATTTAAAACCATTTAATTTGTATATAACGATAGGAATTACATTAACAGTTCGTATTGTCATTTCCATACATTTGATGCTGTGTAAAATGCGTCTTTTTGGGGAAATATTTAGAAGTTCTGTTCATGTAAATGACTCGTCCAATACGTTAAGGGAATGTGCGCATCAAAATTTCAACGATCAACAGATAGAAATACGAAGCGCTTAAAAACTATTTCTGTATATAAGTCGCGTTCTGAGAAAACTGGGCTTAATGCATCTGCGTAAAGTGTCGTCCCAGATTAGCCTGAGTAGTCCGCACAGGCTAATCAGGGACGACATTTTCCGCCTAAATTGGATTTTTGCTGAGAAGAGACTTCATTTAAACGAAAAATGTCATAAAAGCGGAAATTGTCGTCCCTGATTAGCCTGTGCGGACTGCACAGGCTAATCTGGGACGACACCTTACGCACATGCATAAAGCCCAGTTTTCGCAGAATTCGACTCATATAGACTCCTTCTCCTGGATGGAGAGTAAGTTGGTTACTTGTTCCTTGTTCCTTTTTTGAATAAGGAATAAGGGACAGTTCCTTATTCCTTATTTAAGTTGAACATATTTGATATAGGGTTTAAAAGAAAAATAATGCATACAATTCTTAAGTAAATCAAAACAAAAAAAAACTCGAATACATTTACTTTATGCATTACGTTACATATTCATATTTCTTCTTCGCGCTTGCATAGGATTACTTGTTTAAACCGGACCGATATTTTCTTTTCGAATACTAACTTCACATCACAAAACCTAAAGCATAAGGAAAAAGAAACCAGTCCCTTATTCATTATTCCAGCCGAATAAGGAACTAGCATTTTCTTATGGCATAAGGTATACTTATTTAAAACAAGATTTCACCGTGGCGTAGTGGAATGATCTCCGCCTAGAGATGGGGACGTCTCGGGTTCGAACTCCACTGGGAGCGTTCCTTTGGTCTTCCCTAAAGACACCAAGTACTAGTTATAGTCCCAAGAAACGGAAACAATAGCGTTTTAATAAGGCTTTCTGTGTAACCGATATAAAATAAATTGGTTAAACTAACAGAAGACATTGATGATATACAATGTATTTACATTGCCCTAATTAACGTTATTTACTAGGGCTGCACCGAATATCCGAAATATCCGAGATTCGCGGATCCAAACGAGGATTCGCGGATCTAACCGTGATTGGTAAAATCGGTTTCGAATCCGGATCTTATTTGAGTTTAACCTTTCGTTTGCGTTAATTGTTTCGTTCGCCCTAATACGTTTCGTTAAATTGTTTCTTTCTGTTTGAAAGGCTGACTGGTATGTAGTTTGTCACAATTATCGCTACTTTTTCGATAAAAACATGGTACTACACAGTCTACTTTCGTTTTCGATGGTGCAAAATGGCGCAGAAGAAAAATCGCGATGCACATAAACATTTAAAATTCTCGGTGTGGAAGCATTTTGGGTTTTATAAGCATACTAATTCTGGCTTATAAGTGGTCGTTACGAAGTATTTTATTGATACTTATTGCAGATTGCGTGTGATGCGTTTATTGCTTGTTAAAATACAGTGTTATTCATATTATATCTGACTGACATAGATGTGTTTAATATGAGACATTATTATTTATGTTTGTCGTTAAAATACTTACACTATTTCGTGTATGTGCGATTTTGCAAAATTTGCGGAATCTGGACCCGGGTATAATTTTTTTTCGTACAACGTAAGTCAATTTTGTCATCTACTTAGTATTTGATTTTGTTTCTGATGTTGTTATTTCTGCGTCCACTACTGCTGTTGCGGCTGCAGCTGCATCTACCAATGCTGCTAAAATAGTATAAATATTAGTAGCTGTAAAGTTTATAATAATAATAATAAAAGTTAATTACTTTTCTCATTAGACATATATAAGTTCTGGTGTTTCAAAACATAATTTTGGTTATAACAATATAAACTGTAATTTATTTTGCGTATTTTTACTTTCAAATTAGGATTCGAACCGATATTCGATATCCGCGCCTTTGGATTCGAATTCGGATCCGAATGAAATTTTGGATTCGGTGCAGCACTATTATTTAAAAATAAATTAAATGTCCATATTGTATCATAACGTGACATTACAGAATAAGTTCTGTTTACATACATGATAAGAAATACAAAGACCGCAGTAAAACATGAAAAGCATGGGATTTTAGTAACTTAAATAATAAGTCTATATTTACTACATAAGGCGTCCATTCATTTATTCATAGGAAAATATTATATTTTGGGTACTAGTTAATAAGAATCTTTAAGTTGTATGTATTGCATTTTTTATTACGATGAAGACATTAAACAGTTTGCCAATCTGAAATATATAAATAAAATTTTGACAAGGAAAGTTACTTTTTTAAAGGGGCCTTTTCACGTTTTGGAAAATTGACAAATTAAAAAAAGTTGTTTTAGATTCGCAAATTTTCGTTTTAGTTATGATATTTGTGAGGAAATAGTAATACTGAATACCATGCTCTAAAATATCCGTTATATGAATCTTTTGACGATTTGAAAACCTAAAAATTATAAAGCATTGCAACGCGAAACGATTGAATAATTTGGAAAGTTCTGTTGTTGTCGTTACATTTTTGGAAACTAAGAGGGTTGCTTATATAGGTAAAAAAATACATCCGCTCATAGCATGAGCACGGATGGTCGAGTGGTCTAAGCGGGAGACTTTTTACTCCAGGACTCCAGGGTCAGGGGTTAAAGCCCAGTTGAGGGTTACTTTTTTCAATTTTTTAAATGATATTCTTGTTGTTTTTTACTGGAGAGTTTTAGGTCCAATGTTTAAATTTATCAATATAAAGCATTTAATGACAAGCTTCAATACTTGCCAAAATCTGTGAAAAGGCCGCTTTAAGATTTATGTTGGAAAGACAGGTTCGTTTATCTGTTGTTCACAAACATGTTTCGCAGTAAAAAAAACTTTTTTAAATGCACCATCCCATTTAATACGGATTTCGTATTCAAACGGCGAAATTTTTAACATTTGAAAAAGAGTTTAATTTCTAACCAACGCGCACCGAAAACTATTTGTAATGTTACTCAACTTTATTGCAGTGATCGCCTTTCAAAAAACAAACAGACGTAATTTGAATGTATAATATAACAATCAATTGTGTTGACTGATAAATATCCCCCGCCAAATAACGTTTGTTTAGGGATGGGAGCAAATCGTTGGTAAACGGTATTATCCTAAAAAGAATTAGTGTAAGGAAACTGTTTTTTATGCATTGAAATGAAATTCTCCTCATTGATATCTATACACCCATGAAATTTCACGTTGAAATCGTGTAGCGTATCTGAGATATAGCACTGAAAATTTACATCATATAAAAAACAACAAAGAACAATAACTCTTGTTTAAAAAAAGTATAGGGTCATGGTTCTTGTGCAAGGCAATTCTTATTGATATACACATGAAGCTTCATGTTGAAATCTTGCATGGTATCTTAGATATGACCCTTAAAAAGTACATAAAACAAAAAACAAAGGTCAAAAACTCTTATTTAAGAAAGTGTAGTGTTATTGTATTTTTAATGATACTTCTCCTCATTGATATGTATACACTAATGATGTTTCATGTTGATATCTTATATAGTTTCTGAGATATAGCTCTAGAAAGTTTGTGACGGACAGGGGGGACGGACTGACGGAGACGGACAACGCCAAATCTATACACATCCGCCTTTTGCGGGGGATAAAAAATCTAAAAGTGAAAGCAAACTTGCAGTTAAATACCGTTTTAGATAATCAAACAACGGCGGTAACAGCTGCGAAAATAATACTGAGGAAATGCTTCAACATTACGTCCCTTGGGACGTTTGTGTATTGTCAGAAGAAAAAGCACACGCTTTCAATTAAGCATATTTTATCTCACGTTCCCAACAAATATGCTGATCGTTGCTGCTTTTTAAATTAAACAAAAGCTGTAAGAATCAGTTTTAAAATACTTAAAAGGCATCTGTTATTGAAAATAAAATGGATCAGAACAGACATAAAGAGACCACTTTATTTATCTCGATATACAATGGTCTTATTTGATTATTAAGGGGTGTTGCTGCAGTTTTGCTGATTTTTTTTCCATCTAATAGAATATGTCCAAAATTTATATTGAAGATATATATATATACATACATATCACATATCGTTACTATAAATAGTAACACAATGACGTCGCGAGCGGGCCGTTATTCGTATCTAGCGGGCCAATATAAATTATATCAGCCCTAGGGCCGATTTTTCATATCAGAAAAGAATGGGATCGCGCGGCTAATATTGAACAATATGGCGTCCACATTCAGTCTTAGCCATAAAGAAGTAAAACATCATCCACTGGTTATTGTTCTACTCACCGAAGTTGTGTTATAACCATGTTTATATTCGTAAAATTTAATTTGCTTCCATGACGAAGTAAATTCTGGACACATTTCTTCATCGCCATCCATCTTTTCCATTTAAAAGGACTGGTAATTCTTTGAGGATAGACATTCTTTGACCGACTGACAAAGGAAGGACGTATTTATCAAAGAAATTACCCTTTTAATTCAACATCGATTTCCTTCAAACAGTAAAAGAACCATTCACTGACGCGTATCTTAAATTTAGGCATAATCCATCAATTGTTCAACAAAACATCGCGTTATTCGAGTCGACATTTTAAAGAAATCGAAAATGCAGTCTCACCAGTTTCATTCCAGTTTTATATCCCAACACTGTTATTCACATTCATAATATTATATTAATCCATCGTAAACACACACACTAGGCCTAATCGTTCGATGCTTAACAACATATGTAACTGTTAAATAAAACACTCCAAGTCCGATTTGTTGTTGTCCTAAAATCCAGAGAGTCTAGGTAGTTTCGTCATTGAAATGAAGTCACATGAGGTACGTCATAAACTGCGTAATCAATTGAATGAAAATAAAAGTACGGAAAGCTGTTTCTGTATAAATTTTCGTGAAGGACCAAAATAGTAGGATATGTGATATAAACGATAACACACGACATTGCTGGGCAGGGCGTCTAAAATCGGCCCTTGCCGAATAATGGCCCTCGGGCTAAAGGCCCTCGGGCCGTTATGTCGGCAGCGGGCCGATTATAGACGCCCGGCCCAGCTCTGCCGTGTGTTATTGTCTTAATACAAATACTATATGAAAAATGAAATAAAAACATAGGGTCGCCGGCCTTGTTTTGATTTTATTCACCACTATATAACATGTACTTTTTTAATAAAACTGAAAAATCTTTAATTGCGTAAAAATAATTAATAACCTATGAAATTGGCAACATGTAGATATTATATCAGCTAAGATACATCATATACCATTTAATAAAACCACACACTACCAATGAAATGGAGTACACAGGTTAAATTTTAAGAAATTATTTTTTTTATAATCACCCAAATAAAACGTCATTTTTTACTATTGTAACCACATAAATGGAATTCAAATTTTTCTGTCTAATAGAATTCTGCGAAACTGCTCAAATATGTTCATCTACGTATTGTAATCATAAAACACAAATAAAAAAGGGGGTCACCGCACTTTTAACAGAATTTTTTTTTTGTTTTAACAATCCCTACCGTCTACGTCAAATTTAATAAAATACAGCTCTAGGCAAAACCCAAGTACCGGTACATAGATTGTTAGAAATATGCATAAACATAACAACTTGTTTACAATCTTATCTGGGATCACAACAGCTTACCAAACGACATTAATACAAATCAATATTTAATCACAAACATAAGACCATAGAGTATGAAACTCGACCTTAATCAACTTACGTGTACTTGTTCACAGATTTCGGCATGTTTTCAAGTTAGTGATTAAATGCTTTAAATTAATAAATTTAAACAACAGGACTAAAGAGCTCCAGTATAAAACAAGCATGATATTAAAGAAAGAAAAAAAAAGTATAAAAAAAGTTGACCCGCGCTGGGATCGAACCACTGACAATTGTATTATGAACCAACTCGGTCATTTCTGAAGATACTGATAACAAAAATATTAAGTTGTGATAATAGCATCATCGGTGTTGCTATAAATATATCATCGGTTAAATAAACTGCCGCAACACCCCCACTATTAAACTGTGAAAATTAACATTTGAACGTAATAAATGAAGCTCCGTTTGTATACTAAATATCGATTAACTAGTATTTGTTTTTTATTCTTTAAGTGGAAATTTTCTGACGAAAATGTAATAATTTTCTCTGTGTTGAGAACGAACATATGTTTTTTTTACCGACCAAATGTATTATTTCTGGTTTTGTGTTGATGTTTTCTTTTCCAGCCTGATGAGCCGTTGTAGTAAGTTATCATACAATTTCTTCATACTTGGATCGGGTCTGATCGCTGACAGAGTAGGTCTCGCGAGTGATATACTAAGCATATCATCTTTAGCGGAAGTGACGTTATGTTATCGCACGTTACATTGCGCGCCAATTTTAGTCTTTTGTGTTTAGTCCATATGGCTTGAACGTTCTCAGTTTGCGCTTCCAAAGTTGTTCGATGGTCTTCCGGTACTAGTCGGTTTCATTTAATTTTTCGAGTCCCATGACCCGGAAGTCTGCGACGCTGTGGCCGTTTGCGTAGAAGTGCTCGGCTACCGGGTCGTTGTGTCGAGTCCGTATCCGGGACAGGTTAAGAAGATGTCGCTGGTACAGGGTATCTCCCGTTTCTCCTACGTATACGAAGGTCTTACACCGTTCGCAGTGTGTACAGCGTAGACTACATTGGTGGATTTGCAGGTGACCTCGTTCCGCACATTGTAGCTTTTGCCGGTGGTGTCGCTGAACTTTTCAGCCTCCATCATGTATGGACAGATTGCGCACCTCTGTGCCCCACGATTTGTATATATATACAAATCGCGCCATGAGAAAACCAGCCTTGTCTTTTTGGGTTTTCGGTATGTACGTTCTTTTCCGGTTCGAAGATGTATAAAACGTCATACTTTTCTTCCTATAGCCTATAATTATTGCCATTTTCGCGAACCTATGTAACGCTGAGACGAGCGTCATTACAACGTAACTTTGACGTCATGTCGTACGGAGTTTTTTTTCTAATGCACTACGGATATCTTTTGTTTTTGTAATGTCCGTAATCATTGATCGATAATTCCAATGTTTTTCTTTTTGATACCGATGACGTTAATGTGTTACTGTTTGGTTATGCCATGTATTGTGTTAATATTAATTGATGATTTTCTTCACACAATAAATAATCGCATACTCATTCTATCTTTTTGTGATACAAACAAACACGCAGAATACACCATATATTTACCATAATCCATTACTGGTTAAATGAAACACTTACGCAACAATACAAATGCCGCATGCTGTTTAACACGGAAAGCCTTCGCGACCCCGAGCTGACAATATACAGCGCACGTTGTCACGCAAGTAGTCGCGCCGTGCTGCAGATAATCCAGCTGCAAGTATCGGCACTGGGCGGTCGGTGTCGAAAAGCGGAAACATTCGTTCTTCAGCAAACAAAAAGGATTTTTCTTCACCGTCGCTACATGTCTCCTCTATGATTATGCCGGGGGTTGCAGACGACATTCGGAAGTACAGACATTTCCTGTAGCGGAAGTACACATTCTATTTGTGGTAACTTGCCCAAATGAAATAAGTGTGAATAAATATTTGAGAACAATTTACTTTTTTTATTAGTTAATAGCTGCTACATATTGTGTGCCAGGTAGCGCATTGAAGTGTTCGTCTATGAACGACTTCCAGTTACGCCAGCTCCACGCAGTCTAAGTAAACATTTCGTTCAAGTAAAAATATACTCAACAAAATGTTATCACCGACCACTTTCTATTTTGGGATACATAAAGCCTGCGTAATTTGTTTTTGCTAAGCACATCACTAAGAGTTTAGATATCCCAAAATATCAAGTGGTCGGTTATAACTTTTTTTGAGTGTATGAACATGAATTAATTATCAATATCAATTACCGCTTTGGTTTTCGGGTTTTCACTGGCATTATAATTATTTTATTTCATGTTTATTTTCATTCAGGAAATTGATTATGGTATTGAGTTGTATACCTAATTTTACTGTGACTGAAGGTTGTTCATTGTTTTTAATATATCATATTGTACAGTCTTTTAGTACCAGATTCTTTTGACTTTTTGCCGTCTAACCATACCGATGCAGCTGTGTTATCTGTTTTGCTGCCTACACAGTATACTGACCACATGGACAACAACAACAATTTGGTCAGCTGTGAAGCAAAGTAAATGGTCTTTGACCGACTGATATTGGAGTTAATAACCATACCTTTTTGGCTGCTTTATTATCTTTCAAACATACAATATTGTCTACTCTAGTTTATAGACCTAAAACGCATGTCCATAACATTTTATTTCAGAAGTTGTCATTTTATATAAACACTAACTAGCATCAAGTTTTCTGTCACTTTTCTAGTAAACAAGCTTATTGCATACATAAATTCCTGGGATTTTAATTGGAAGTATGAAATCTTAAAAAACTTGAATTTAATTGAACTTCTGTAAAACATGACGATGCAGCACTATAAATCATTTTAGTTCTATTTTTTTCCGCTCTCTATTCACATTTAATCGTGGAGTTTTCTTCGGTTTTCTGGGTGCAGGTTTTGATCTAGAAGTGGTGGCTCCAGCTTTTCCTGAAGAGAAATCAGACAAATCAATTGCACATTGATTTAAAGATGGCATCAATTTCCAAAAGTGCACCTAGCTTAATATTTTGTGTAAAACTTGAATACCTGTTATTAGTATTTTGAGACTTGATTTTCGAAAGAAGAGTTTCGGAAGTGAAATCTCGACAAAAGCACTTTACTTCAATAAACGCATCACTAACGTTCATCTTTCGACGCAACCCCCAATGAAATGCACCAAACTGTTGCAGACGCACATAGGATGGAGGAAATAATAGCAAAAGCATAGGTGCGATCGCAAAGTTGCTTTTAAACCCGAAAAGAAAAGGAACTATTTAGAAATAGGCACTTCTTTCAAACTGAAACATGGAATTGTGTATAACCATGGATTACACGGGAAGGTTCTGTTGAGAATTGCACTTGCCACGGCCCTTCGTTTGGCGCAATCGTCGCCGGATGGTGAAGAGGGTGGAGCCAGCCCGAGACTCGAGCCCATGACCTCCCGCTATCAAGGGGAGTGCTCTGCAAGGACCGTTAACACAGATAATTACAATTCCCGCTTAACCCATTTATGCCTAGTGTCTAGAATAAAGGCCTTGGAAAACAGCGCAGACCCAGATGCGACGCCGCATGATGCGGCGTCTCATCAGGGTCTGCACTGTTTGCTTAAAGGAATTTCTGTAAGAAATATTCTAAATATAGAATATATATATACTAGACATCCCTAATTTTGGAAATAAATTGATCCAATTCAGAAGGATGGGAGCGTCCACTAGGCATAAATGTGTTAATGTCGGTACTGTGACATGTAATGACAAGTTTAAACAATACTCTTTTTACATATTAAAAAGAAGTAAAAAGATACATGCATAGTCAGTGTTGCCCTCCATATGCTGTACACATCAGTGACATTAATACGAAGCGTAAATCAATACAACAAACAAGCACGCATATTGTGTTTTTATCTATTGGAGCACCCGATACGACTCGAGTTAGTCTGTTCAACAGGCCTTAGGTTAACGGAGTTAGCCTGTACGGACAGGCAATGGTATTACCATCATACCATTTGGTATGGGGTTAGCCTGTAGATAACCTGGATAAAAGATCTATAAATAAATAGTTTATTTATAGATTACGAAGGAAAAGGTATTAGGTTACGGTATCTCGATCTCTCGATTATTTATTGAAAATAATGAAGAAAGGCGCCTTTTTAGGTCTTAAACCAATAAAGAATGGAAATATTGGTTATAAATTTATATTTTAATAAATGAATTTAGAACAATTTAAGATTAAATATATTGCACACTGACAGTGAATAGATTAATAATTTTGAAAACACTAGGGATTTGTTTATAGTTTAATTATATTTAAGTATGAAATACCAAAAATAATAATCCAATTATTGTAAGCAGAACAGGGTTTCATTCAATCATTTATTTATGTATTAATGTATTTATTTATGTATTAATGTATTTTTTTATGTATTTATTTATTTATTCATTCATTTACGCGTTTATTCATGCGTTTATTCATGCGTTCATGTATTTCTTTCTTACTTTCTTTATTCATTCATCTATTTATTTATCTATCTATCTATTTATCTATTTATTCCGTTTGTGCGTACGTGGGCTTGTTCATTGGTTTATTGATTCGTTCGTTCGTTTGTAATTTCTTTCAGTCAGTCAGTCAGTCAGTCAGTCAGTCAGTCAGTCAGTCAGTCAGTCAGTCAGTCAGTCAGTCAGTCAGTCAGTCAGTCAGTCAGTCAGTCAGTCAGTCAGTCAGTCAGTCAGTCAGTCAGTCAGTCAGTCAGTCAGTCAGTCAGTCAGTCAGTCAGTCAGTCAGTAAGTCAGTCAGTCAGTCAGTCAGTCAGTCAGTCACTCAGTCAGTCATCCACTCAGTCAGTCAGCGAGCGAGCGAGCGAGCGGGCCGGCCTGTCGGTCGGTCGTTCGTGCGCTCCTTTGTTATTTTGTTCGTTCGTTCATGCGTCCGTCAATTTGTTTGTTCGTTCGTTCGTTTGTGCGTTCGAGCTTTTCTGCGTTCGTAATCATCATCATCATCATCATCATCATCATCATCATCATCATCATCATCATCATCATCATCATCATCATCATCATCATCATCGTCATCATTATCATCATTTTTATTTTTTTATATTTTTTATTTCATTTCTTTATATATTTTGTATTATTTGTATTGTATTATATTAAATGCATATTATGTTAATGCTGCCACGTTAAAACAAAATGCATGTTGAATAAAGTTACAAAAATCGATTGGTGATATCGTCACATAGCAGGAGGAAGGGTGCCTTGGGTACCTTATGACATATCATGCCGACAGGTGATTGATGTCGGTGTGTCATGCAACATTGTCCTGTTTATTGGACCCTTAATGCGATAAAGCTAAATTTTAATAATGTTGATAACTGTAATTTCTATTGCTTAACAATACGAGACTGCGAAAACAAATGCCACAGGTTATTTATTTGACTCTTTCTTTGTTTCAATGTATATTAAAAGTATATTGATTATCTGAAGTGTGACTGTCTTGAGTTTGAAGATTTAATACAAAATTACATAAAAACTATAGTTGTTAATTTACTAAAGCAATTGACTCTTTAATATGTGTTTTTTTATATGAAACTACGATAATGGTAGCAAGAAGTATCCTTTTTTAACGATGCTCGGTACATATCCCGATCGTGAAAATTAAGGTTGAAATAAAACGTTATATTTAAATTACTGTTTTTTTCAGTTTTAAGTCGCATATCAAACACATCAAATGTTTTATGTAGTGTATTGTATATTTACGTATGACAGTTTGAAGTCCTGCTGATATAATTTATAAATCATTAAAAAGGGCATATCATATTTCCCGTGCACTTTTATACACTTAATTATAGTATTTGCCGGAAAAGAAAACCATAGTGGAAGTATCAAGTAAATGAATGCAAAAGTGTTATCAAACTAAACACTTGTGTGCGTACATATAACTTGAACTACATTAAGCACTGCTATATGCATCCTTATATCAGTCATATGGCATATTATTTATGTAGCATACGTCTGTTCTCAAAAATTGAACTATATGGTATTTAAGTATTTCATTTAGACGCAGTTGTCTTTCCACACATTCTAATCACCCATGTTTGACTACTCGCGTTTCTTAATTGGACAATCTAACCTGTACTTTACGACAGAAAATTTAAGTCAGACTAATATATAACGGAGCCGGTCGATGTCTGATCTATATGAATAAACTTGACGCTTAAATGGATAAGATTTAGGGATCACAACCAATTTAAGTCAGACTAATAGCCGGCCGATGTCAGATCTATATCAGATAACTTTACGCTCAAATAGATAAGAAAGGGGTCACCACAGCAGGTTGCTAATACACAGTGTAGACTTCCGCTGTTTTATTGTTGAAACATGTTTGTTTAGAAAGCATGGCCAAAATAATATGGAACCCAATTTTGAAATAAAAAATCGTCTGAAAATAGCGCCGTTGACTCGTTAATTGAAGAGTATAGATGTCATCAAAGAAGTGATTTTCTAGAAACCTGGAGACAACTGAGGACGACACATACAATTAAGTAAATAATAAAACAACTAAAAAGCATCCTATGGAGGCAGATGATATCTTACTTAAAAGTCAACAGATAAGTTGAGGCTAAAAATCGTATTTTATAAAGGAATATAATTGCATCTCTGTCCAATTAGATGTTTTTCAAGCGATTGTTTATTTCAAATGTAGTATGTGCTGTGATAGAAACCAACTTTGCGCATAAATTAATAAGTTATTTAATAACATGCCTTGATCGTTTTCTCGTCTATGAGAGTTTAAACTTGTAATATACTGTGAAAAGCACCCATGGTACTTAACCGAAGTTATTTCTATTTAATGTTAGTAATTTACACTATTTCAATTTAGAACGGGACGGAGGGAGGGACGGAGGGAGGGACGGAGGGAGGGACGGAGGGAGGGACGGAGGGAGGGAAGGACGGAGGGAGGGACGGAGGGAGGGGCGGAGGGAGGGACGGAGGGAGGGACGGAGGGAGGGAGTTAGAGAGGGAGGGAGGGAGGGAGGGAGGGAGGGAGGGAGGGGAGGGAGGGAGGGAGGGAGGGAGGGAGGGAGGGAGGGAGGGAGGGAGGGAGGGAGGGAGGGAGGGAGGGAGGGAGGGAGGGAGGGAGGGAGGGAGGGAGGGAGGGAGGGAGAATGAAGGGAGGGAGGGACGGATGGAGGGACGGAGTGAGGGACGGAGTGAGGGACGGATGGAGGGACGGAGTGAGGGACGGAGGGAGGAACTGAGGGAGGGAAGGAGGAGGGAGAGAGGGGAGGGAGGGAGGAACGGAGGAGGAACGGAGGCAGGGACGGAGGGAGGGACGGAGTGAGGGACGGAAGGAGGGACGGAAGGAGGGACGGAAGGAGGGACGGAGGGAGGGAGGGAGGGAGGGAGGGAGGGAGGGAGGGAGGGAGGGAGGGAGGGAGGGAGGGAGGGAGGGAGGGAGGGAGGGAGGAGGGAGGGAGGGAGGGAGGGAGGGAGGGAGGGAGGGAGGGTGGGAGGGACGGAGGGAGAAAGGAAGGAAGGAAGGAATGGATGGAGGGAGGGAGGGAGGGAGGGAGGGAGGGAAGGAAGGAAGGAAGGAAGGAAGGAAGGAAGGAAGGAAGGAAGAGGAAGGAAGGAAGGAAGGAAGGAAGGAAGGAAGGAAGGAAGGAAGGAAGGAAGGAAGGAAGGAAGGAAGGAAGGAAGGAAGGAAGGAAGGAAGGAAGGAAGGAAGGAAGGATGGAAGGAAGGAAGGAAGGTTGGATCGATCGATGGATGGATGGATAGATGGATGGATGGATGGATGGATGGATGGATGGATGGATGGATGGATGGATGGATAGATGGATGGAAGAACAAACGAACGAACTCATTAACAAACGAACGAACCAATGAACAAACGCACGAACGCACAAAGTAACGGAAAAAAACGGACGGACGTAGGGATGGAAAAATTAATGAATGAATGAACGCATAAATAATTAAATAAAAACAACAAAAAAAAATGTTTAAAACATAAATACATATATGAATGAATAAATGCATGAACGAACGAACGAATGAATGATCGAACGAACGAACAAACGAACAAACGAAAAAAAGAATTAAACAAAGACCAAAATAAAAAAGAACGAAATAACAAAAGCACAAACAAACGAACAAACAAACGAACGATCCAAGGAACGAACTAAAGAACGAACGAACCAACCAACCAACAAACAATAAACAAACGCACGAACGCACAAACGAACAAACAAACGGATGGACGAACTGACGGACGGATGGAAGGATAAATGAATGAATTAATTAATAATTAGATAAATAGATGGGTAATTAATTAAAAAAAATTATTAAATAAAATTACGTTCATACTTTTTTTTTTTTTTTGTCTATTGCATACTTAAATATAATTTAACTACATGTATCAACAAATGCATAGTGTTTTTCAATATATTGAATCTATTGTACATTTCACAGGTATTACAAATAAACCACGAGGTAACAAGATAGATTCACTTTAGCATTTATTAGATTCAATCTTAAAATGTTCTAAATTCCTTGAATAAAATAAATATTTGCATTCCATATTTCACTTTTTTTTTCAAGTTCAAGACCTAAAAGGGCGTTTTTCTTCATTATTTTCAATAAATAATCGAGAGATCGAGATACCGTGACCTAATCCCTTTTCCTTCGTTATCTATAAATAAACTATTTATTTATAGATCTTTGATCCAGGTTATCTACAGGCTAACCCCATACCAAATGGTATGATGGTAATACCATTGCCTGTCCGTACAGGCTAACTCCGTTAACCTAAGGCCTGTTGAACAGACTAACTCGAGTCGTATCGGGTGATTGGAGTATGTATTTTGTTATAGAGACAGATGGCTCTAAAATGGGTATTTAACAAAATTCTACGTGCAAGAAACTCACACGGTCTCATTAATGTCGCCGATTAAAACTTTGCAGCCATGCATACTATTGCATAAAAATTGGTGGAAATGTCAAACTGGCAGGGTTGATCAATCAATGAAGCCTCGTTAACTAGGCTTAAATAATATATCGCGTTAATCGGAAAGTAATTTCAAAAGGCTGCTTGGTGCATCCGGGGGCCGTTTCATAAACGATCGTACGACAATTTTAACTAACGAGAGAATTTTGTAATCTTTATAAGTAGGCGAACTAGCTCGCCATGCTCGTCAAATATAAACGGCGCTTTAGATGCCAATGTAATTAATTAAGTACGGACAATGTTGTATAATCATATGATTCGGACTTAAGCAATTATGTATCTTCGAAAAATGTATCCTATCGTAAATGTGTACAACGATGTTTATTGAAACGGTCCCCAGGTCTTTATTACATAAATTATTTAATAATTTAAATATACACTTGGAGACTTTTATAACACAACACGTATTCAAATAAATATAGCTCCCTTATTTTAAAACGGATTTTGTTGAAATTTGGACTCAGACTAATTCAACACATATCTAATACTTCATGTAAATTTAATTGAAATTGGTCAACATTAAAATATCAAACATAAAAAAATAAAAATTAATCACTAAAAAGAAAAATTCTCAAAATCGTACATCGTAAAATAATAATGTCAACAGTAAAACGCATTAACTTACACGTCTTAATGACCGACCGGCTTGCAACATTGCGCTCATGAATATTTGTACGAGCCATATTCCTCCTGGTGTAAAAACCCGCGGAGAATGATGAAATTGAAATTAAATTGGAATAACTTTGCGTTGTACTACACTTGTTGACTTTTCGAACGCAGCATTTTTCAAACTTGAACATCTCAGTTATGAGTAAATATTTTGATTTTAAAATTGTACATGTGATTATTTGACTACACTATGTGCAAGCAAACGATAAAAGCATTCATCCTTGACGATCGGATGCTTTAGAAAATGGGAAAGGTAGCCTGCAACATACCGATTGCGCTGTTGCGCTCCTGAAATTTTAATAGAGATATATTCAGAGGGGGTAATCACGTGACAAATAAGATGGCGACGTCCATGCCGATGCAGGTATGTTTCGTCGTTTTTTACCCTTTATTACTTCTATTATTATTTTCTATTCCGCCCACTTTCCAGCCGTATTAGAAAGAAAGTTACTGACTTTTATTTCTAAGTAATATTCGCTCTATATCTCGACTTTACTCGGTGCAAAATTTCTTAGCGGGATGACCTAATTAGGGCTCCGATAAGAAAATTTGCACCGAGTAAAGTCGAGATATAAAGCGAATTTAAATATGAAATAAACGCTAATCACCTTTTTATTGATATGGCTGGAAACTGAGCGTCATTTAAAAAATAAATATAAGTAATAAAGGGTATAAAGCGGCGAAAAATAACTGTCTCGGTATGGACGTCGCCATCTTGACTATCACGTGATAACCCCGTCTGATATTGATTTTTAAATTATGTTTATGTTTTCCTGGTGTATCAACCCACTTAAATGAAGAAATTGAATTAAAATTAGAATCATATCGCGTTTCAGCATTGTCATCTGCAAAAAATAAAAACCACACCTACCCCACGTGAAAAGCGCCCGATTGTAACAAATGATCTCATGTGCAATTTTAAATCTAAATCTTAACTCATTACTGAGATATTCAAGTTTGAAAAGAGTTGCATTAGAAAAGTATCTAAGTGTATTTGGCTTCGTTTATTTACATCGTAAAATAATGCGCGCTTATACATTTTAAACAATCGGATATTAGATTGCTTCTTCAACACTTAGTTGTGACTTCAACAAATTATCTTCTACAAGTACACTGGTACTAACATGAAACGATGTTTTAAATAAACACTATAAAAGTACTTTTGGAGTCTTTAAGTCTATTAATGGAAGACTGTCTCACTTCTCTCCTAGGCGTCACAGACACACATCCATGAGAAAGCAAACACAAAAAAAGGTCTGGTTCGAATCCCATCGATTCCGTCGCAGATTGTTAAGTCCACTTCCCGAATGTAATGGGATCTCGCTATTGGGCGCAGTCAACGCGAGTCTGAGATACATGGACGTCTGGCTCGGTGCAAGGCAGCAGCGTTCCGGATGGAAGTTGCTGTCCTTAGCACCGTTGACCGCTTTCATATCTGACGATCATGACCGGAATATGCTTAAGTGTAAGTGTTAGTGGTAAGATTTAAATGTACGTGTTCATTTTCAGTCTTTGTTTTATTAAAGTAACATTTCTACTCAGAATCAACGAATATTCACGAGAACTACGTCGTGCTTCCGAAGCTGCCCGGAGCCAATCTCGTGTTCGCTCGTAAATGTTCGGGATTGTACACATGAAATTCACATGTAATTTATTGTTACTCACAAAACGAGCATTTTGTATCTCGTTAAATCTATTTTACCAGACCACATATAGCGTTGAAATTTTTGCTATTGCTATAAGGAACCTTGATTTTGTACGTGTTAACTTTTTTTTCGAAATTTTGTACGAAATGTTCGTTGATTTTAAGTGTTTATGGACTTTAAAACTTTGTATTGCTTTGTATAGATTATCATTAGTCAGCATTTGTACATCTACGACATGACTTAATGCTACGCTTTTATTGTTATTTTTATGTTATGTTTTTTTCAGTATTTCAGTCATATCAGGGCGGTCATTTACCAATCTACTCATCCTGGACTAACTTGTTTACCAGTGATAAGTGCACATATTGTTGCCACCAACTAAAAACTGCACTACTTGATTCATAGGAATGTGGATAATGGCCGTAGAATGGATTTTGAGAACAATCTCCACACATAAGATTGTGATTTCTCCCCAATTTAAAATCTATATAGCATTATGCTAGAATTTTTACTCTGGCGAATTTTGCAAAACCATATGTTCCGATGTCCTTTCGCGACGATATGTGATCATTCCGTGTATTGTATTGACATTAAGAAGCCTTGCAGAAGGCTTTCCAACGATCCTGATTCACTAGCAACGTGTTAAGATGTATTCCTGAGACATATGTTCTTTATTCAACATCGTTGTGGAGCCTTCTGCAGTCATTTTGAATCCTGCAGGATCTGTTCGAGTGAATAAAACATTAAGATTCTTGGCATAGGCTTTTGAAATATATTGAGTCTATATCGATGGGTTCCTGAACGTTGCGAATATTTTTTGATGATTGACCAAACAACCAAAAACAGTCCCGAATTTACAATTTGCATTCGAAACTGTCACAATTCAACATGAAGTTTTCGATTTTCGATACGATCAGCGACCGATTGTTTCAATATGGTGTCAGCAGTGGTAAGATTATACACGCAATAGTCCCAGATCGTCGATAAGACACTAAAATCAGCATAATGTCGCAAATTTGCTGCGGAAGTCTAGACGAAGGAAGGCCTAAGATCAAATCCAAATTTGATGATTAAAATATATATGAATCGACTGTGACGTCGGAAGCAGGAGTGAACTCTTGTTTGAGGGTTATATAGAATGCGCATAGTATTTCAATAGGTCAGCACCGGATCAATTCTTTATGGTTATAGTTTGTCCGTAAGAATAATGAACTAAATATAGAATAAATCATTAATATGTATGATAGAAAATACCTTCATGGAACACTTTTATTGATCCATTGTCCATGTGTTTATGAATCGCCGTTTGTTTGTGAATAAATACCTGCCAATACATCTTTTCTAATTGCGTTATTTTAAACGTAAGTGTGTAATCGCAGCAGTGTCATACTCTTGTCTATGTCAAAAGCTATTTTGAACTTGTTATATTGTCACAGGCATGACATCATATAAGATAAATAGCTTTTAAGTATTGTTCGAAAGTATCAAAGTAAACATCCCACCTTCTCAACCTTAATTATTCTAGCCGCCCCTGCTGTTTAAGAGACCATTCACCTCCAGATTTGCAAATAAAAGGTGTATGGCACCTTAGTTGTTAAATTATATATGCCGTATGCTTAAGTTATCAACCTTCCATTGGAGCTTTTGTCTTGATGAGGTGGAACTTTCCCTCGCTCGCAAATCGGGTAGATAAGGTGCGTGTTCAATGAACCATTGAGAAATGAAATCTTTAACTCATTTTGCAATTTTGTCTGAGGGAACTTTAAATGTACTTTAACACACAGGTACTCTGTTTTCAAGTTTTAATTGACATTCAAATCACATAAATATCATAATGCTTAGTAGGAAGTATGCCTATTCCATTAGACAAAAGATAAGACTATGAAAATAAGTATCACGCCACTTACTTTTGTTTCAACGAAGTTATAAAGTTACAAAAGCCACGTATATGGAATATATACAACAAATTAAAGTCGGGAAACATTTTCAGGAAATAAATGGCTTACTTCCGCCTGTCGTTAAGATTAAAATATTATTAATCATTGTGGCACAGGAAAAAAACTTTTACGTAAAATGAACAATACACACCAACAGTAAACGTGGCATTCTACAAAGTGACACCGAAGCTTCGTAGTATGTTACCCGAGATTTATTCAATATAATACGCAATTCTATTCTGCAATACCTGAATTTAAAATAACCAATAAATAATGCTTGATAGACAATATATCACAAAGATCATGCCAGGATACTGTTTCAATAATGTATTTTGTCAGAACGAACGCGTTGACATCCTTCTATGCACAGACTGTCTGCGCTGTGTTCATATATTATTCACAATCGGTCGGTGATGTAGTTTATTCTGTGATGTTTGCTTTGTTTGGCGCCATGTAGTTCAAATATTTATACAATAATGGGTTCTAAAATGCATAAATCACAATCTAACTTTCCAATTGATTGGGCGATTGAAAAAAGGCAAAACTATTTAATTATATGAAACGTTTTGTTCTATACACAATTTAAAATCTAAGTATATGGTTGGGCCATACTTTGAGGTAAAATGCAAATTTATTGTCTAAATGTTGCTTTCAAACTATTCTCAGTTCAATAAATGATTTAAAAGCAACTCGCATTGCGTAATTTCGCTTACACAGTTGTTCAGAAATAAAAAGAAATCATTAAGTTGTTCGCTTTATAATGTATATTATATAAAAAAAAACACTTCGTACGATGGTTGTTTAATAAATTTGCGAAATTGCTTTAAATTGTATAACTACATGTATCTATTCATGTAATATATATTAAACATGAAATCCCGGAAATATGATCAGGAAAGTAATTCTTGCTAATATCTACTTGTCATGTATTTAAGCCTTGAGAACAATTAACCAGTCGCCACCTGTCATTCAAATTTTCCGATTAGCCAATCAGATATCGATTTTTCACACACCCCTTAGCAGCGCTTATGGTCACACAACCCCAAACCGGAACTCCTGTTTTTAGGGTTACATGCAGTCAGTTTGATACTTAGCACACATTGTTCAGTGCATGCTGCATAGGATTTGTAAAATACATTGCAAATGGAATGTTTTGGTATCAATTTGAAGGTATATTTGTAAGCAATAAAAAACAGCCATTTTTGTGCTCTACTTTTTTTGTTGATGGTTCCCGACTTTGAAAGTAGGTCATACTATTCGAGCCCAAAATGGTCGCCTCCACATCTGTCAAAACTGGTGTGCCTATTCTAAGGTAAATATTTTGAGTTACAACGCATAGAATTTAATGAAATGCATTTTTTTCAAAAGATTATGCATTTATCTTTCCAATGATGTATGATGATATAGTGCTGAAACGCTTGGTCATGGTAAAAATTGATATCGAACTTCAACTATTTTATATGTAATATAGAAGGAAATTGATTGCGCATGCGTAACCTTATCTGGCCGCCATTTTGTCCGGCAAACAAAGCGTATCGTACATATGGAATGAGCAGTTAAGGGTTTACACAGATTTTATATCGAATGCCTGATCATGAAAATCTTGAAAGAGTAATGAACAAAAATTAAATATGAACACAACAGTTGTACGTCCTTTAAAACGTGTTTAACCGTTTGATAAACAATATTATTAAGCAGTTTGGGCAACCTTATAATTGCCACACGTGTTTTTTTTAATAATCTCGGCTTATCTCGATAATTAATAAATAACAATATATTTTTATCAGAATGTTGGATTGAGGCAGTGTTATGTACGGTACACAAAAAAAGAAAACTGTTTAATTACTTCCATTAACATATTTATTATCTGTGGATTATAAACAACGGAAACATTAATAAATTATTAACTTAAATATTGTTTTGAACTAAAGTAAAAAAAAAAAAGAAAAGGTGTTTTCAACGCGGCTTAGTCAGCTATAGTGACTTCATTTGTAAAGTGTACACTACATTATATTGATAAGGGGAGAAATTTGAAAATTGCAATTAACATATAAAGGTGATCTAGTTACAAACAAATGCATTATACACTTAATAAATTCCATTCGAATATTCGTGAACAGCACTGGAAAAACTAAAATTTCATTTTTCGAGAGTGAACTGTAACATGTTCGCATAAAAAACATGATATAAAATGCATATCAGACTATCTGTAAATGAAAGCACGAAATTAGGCATATATTTACGGAATACCTTTAGGGCCATCGTGGTTACACATTAAAATCCAGAGGGCGAAAATGCGATAGTGCGATAGTACGATGGCGACAATGCGATAGTACGATAGTGTTAACACGAAAGTACGATGGCGACATTGCGATAGTAAGATGGCACTTACAGTATTCCGTACGTTGATTTATATCTTATTCAAGAGAATCGATGTCTTTTTGAAAATAACACAATAAACCAGAGATCTATTCATTTTAATAAACGGAAAAAATGCACTCATTCATTATGATATAGATGCGTCATTTGGATTGGATACTTAATATATTCATCAAAATGATTTTATATAAATAACCCTAAGGCCAGCATTTTTAATTTATTTGTTTTACGGGAAATGTTTCAAAAACATTGAGTCGGGGGGGATAAATAAAAATAAAAATAAAAGCATGAAAAGTGAGCAGTCTACCAAAAAAATAAAAATAAAACTGTCTAAACTGATATTTTTTTTATTTTTGAAAATTTAAAATTCAGCCAATTTAACCTTATGTATACTTGCATTAACCTTTACGTGTTTTATATATATCTCATTACACAGTTGAAGAAGCTTTTTATAATAATAGTAAACATTTTTTTATATATATTTATAGGTAAAAGCACCTGTCGCATGCATTATACTATTGCTTTAATAGGGACTATTAAACACGCCAGGTGTGTAGTGTAGTATAGTGATCATTAAACGTTTGTTGAGTGTATATCATATGTATGTTTATAACAAATATAGCATGCATTTGACTTTAATAAAAAAGACTTGAACACGTTTTACATTGTTTAAAAGCTTTAACAACCAACTTTGTAACTTTCATCCATGGGTGGAATATGCACACTAAGAAATACTCTTTAATATACAACATACTTGCTTTATATCATAGCTTTAACAACCAACTTTGTAACTTTCATCCATGGGTGGAATATGCACACTAAAAAATAATACGATAATTTGTATCAATCATGAGAAAAAAAAGAGACAGTAACAGGAAAATGGACCATAGGACGATTGCGACTGTTTTGGCTCCAAAAGAACAGTCTGATCAGGATCCAAACTGGAACTGATCTTGTTCCAAACTTTGGGTAGTGAAAGTTCTAGTGCATAAAATGTGAATATTTCATTTAAGAAACCGAGAGTTATACAGTTAAATATGAACACATGTGCGGCATTTCATTTTTTATTCAGAGAGTTTATAGTGTTTATATATGTAAAGTGAACACAAAATATGCAACGTTCATATCCATTCATATCCATGATCAAGAAAACTATCAATATAATGATGGCTTAAACAACATACATATTATTTTTCACTATGTCCTAAATTAACAAAACAATAAAAACACGATGACTTACAAGGAACTCAATATAAGATACCATACAACAGTTTGTGTTGCAATCGTGCTTCCACCTATATCTCCCACATATAAACATCTCTGAATTCGTAACATCTAAATTACAAAATTTAAAATACAAATGCAACAAGTGTTCCGCAGTGGGAGACATATGCCCCCAATCGTGGCCTTGACCGTGACCTTGACCTAGTGACCTTAAAATCAATAGGGGTCATCTGCCAGTCATAATCAATGTACTTTTGAAATTTCATGATCCTAGGCCTAAGCATTCTTGAGATGTCATCCTGAAACCATTTGGTGGACGGACGGACCGAAAGACGGACCGACCGACATGTGCAAAACAATATAACCCCTCTTCTTCGAAGGGGGGGGGGGGCATAATAATTATCAAAAATCATTTTTTGAAAACAACATGTTTGATGACAACAATACATCTCACAAAACAAAATCAATATCGAAATGAATTTAACGTTTGTATTTGTAAATGTCACTTTACATGAGTGCAAAAATTATCATAGAAAATCCAGAGAGTAAAAGGTTGGACATTTATAATAATTGCATGCACATGTGTAATTATTTCACAATCGGTTTGATTGGTAACATATATTATTTTTAAATATTATGAATAATAAGAGAATATGGAAAAATATTTAAAGTAACAATGACCCCACTGGCCCAAAATGCAATTCATGGCTAGGTACCTGTTGTTGGCCGAAAACCTCAACTTTAATGTCTAAGTACAAAAAGTACAATATTAAAGGGGCATACTTCTGCTAAATGGCAGGTTTGATATATATTAAAGGAGTTGGAGTGTTTCTTATCATGGCGATCTCTAAAAAATCATCATGCAGGTGTTTTTTTTACTAAGAAGGTGACGCCGATATTCGGCGTCTTCCCCTACCAGAATTTTTCCCCTAAAAATACAATTTCCCCTCCCAAAATATAATTTTTCACCAAAATATAATATTTTACCCTCAAAGAAATGTGTTTTTTTCTTTTGGGAAGTCGACACTGATCCAATTTGTACCATGTACAACGATCTCGCTCTCTCTCTCTCTCTCTCTCTCCCGACGAACACTCAAATCTGGGAATCCCAGTGATTCTATATATAGCTCTTAAATTATGTCATGGAAACCGGGCAACTAATCGTTTTAATCGTGTGACTTTTTTACTGGATTCCGGTCTTGCGCGAGAAGGGTGTTTCGTCAATTAATTACCGGAAACCAGTCGAATTTTCATCCGGGTTATGTGAAAGCCAAGATATAAACGTTAAAACAGAAAAAGGTCTCACAATTGGCGTTCATACACGAACAAAATAAAACGTTCGAACTCGGAAAATATTAATTGCGTTGACGCATTTTTTAAGAATGAATTATCAAAAAACGTGGAAACCCAGCAGGATTCGGAGGTGGATGTAATCAACATCGATTAATACTGTCGGATTATTGTGAAAGTGAAAGTAGACAATCGGCAGCTGCCGCACCTTTCCCTTCCAATACTGTAGCAGATCTAGATCGTCAACCCATTCATCATGAAATTGAAATCATAATATTGACATCGTTCCCCGGCCCCAGTTGAAAACATTTCCCATTATTAGATCTACACCTGCAACTTTATTTAGGAATTTGAATTTAATATCATACTTGTTCATGTGTTTAAAAACAAAAAGGTCAGAGATATGCCTCTTTTTCTAAAAAAAACCTGAAGTCTGTATGTGAGTTATAGACATTGAAATGAACAGTTTTTATTTTTTCCCCAAATATGTCTCTTTCGCGCTCGATTTTCCCCTTTTACCCAGCGTCCAGCGTCTTTCCCTTTTTCTAAAAAAAAACCTGACATGTATACAGTGTTAAGTATGCAATTCTAAATGTCTAATCAGCGTCTTTTTTGCCACTGCATCATTACTATAGAAATTAGTACAAGTTACAAAATTATTTGTTTGCATAGTCGATATTATTTGTCGTGAAATGCTGCCTCATATTGTGAAAATAGGGTATATAACTTCGAGTTGTATATGCTTTTATCAAGTGATATTATCTAAAAGTTTCCTTTTATTTGTTTTGTTATAAACTTTTCTCATTGTGATATCTCAATTTTAATTGACTTAGTTAAGATTATTTACTATATATTTATTGTATACATTTAATATTTGCATGAACAATGCGTATTAATATACTCCATAACTTTGATTTCTATTGATTGTTGTAATTGTTGTTTGGCGAAATAAATTTACATTTTCATAGCTCACTTGTTTACACCCTTTATATACTATTTACGAATCGGATTTCCAACAACGACGAAACATAAACCAGACTGCAAATTCCGTGACAACGACTACACGAGCCAGTCTAAAGGCTAGAAATTTCGGAATCTGCACGTAGATCAATAATTATTCCATATATTTTGTGTCAAAACAGCCGTACGGCTAGACAATCTCTATAGGAACAGCTATACGAATAGAGCCGTATGACTAGCCTCTTGTCTACCCGTACGGGGCCGTACGGCTAGCCTCTTGTCTACCCGTACGGGGCCATACGACTAGCCACTGCCAATAAAAAAGCATGTTAAATTAGTTAATTTGCTACTGTAGTGAAATAACGTCACTTCCAACAGCCTTGCTGTTGGGCTAGCTCTTTAGCGACGTAGTTAAAGTGTCAGACTACCACTCTGGAGGTCGTGGGTTCAATCCCCGGCTTGAGCTCAGTATTTTCACATTAAAGTCGACGAGGCAAAAAAGAACTGTGAATGCGGGAATGGGTCTGAGCTGTTTAATGGTTTCTGGGAGGACCATGCGGATGCAAGACATGCTGTAGCGGGCGTGTCTGGGCCTTGAAACATTAAAAGAGGGAGGAGTGTAGTGAAATAAGGTCACTTCCAGCAGCCTTGCTGTTGGGCTAGCTCTTTAGCGACTTAGTTAAAGTGTCAGACTACCGCTCTGGAGGTCGTGGGTTCAATCCCCGGCTTGAGCTCAGTATTTTCACAATACTACTGTGTCAAGAAAAAAAAAAAAAATAATGTAATTCATAGGTTTGGATACTATACGCCTTTTCTGGTGACTTTGACCTACATATGAACATTCGGACACAATGTCATTTTCTTCAGCAGCTGTGTTGCATACGTTTTTCTAAATGAAGAATATATATGGGTGGGTGGGGAATGGGATTATTGATGCAAGTACATGTGGTCCAGTACTCATGTTCATCATAAAGAAACGTAAAGTAGTACTTCTTGGACATTTTTGGGATGTTGATGTTTATCAATAAAAATATTACAGGATCTACATTTTAATAAATATGCATGTTTATTAAACCTACCCAAAACTTTTCAACACATCGAATGTTAATTGTTATCGATGGCGACACCTCTGCATCGTCTGCAAAAACGCTAGTTATTTTTAAATTTGTATTACTTAATATGGGAATGATGTCAACGATTCTGTGCAGAAGATTTACTTTTCTTATTGAGATAGTTTCAGTTCCGTTTTTAATTATTTTAAATTTGAAATACGCTACGTTTGTCTCATTGTTGTTTAAATCCGCCATTTCCGAAATGCAATATAAAAATCATTTGTTAAGTACTCACCGATTGGCTAATAGCGTGTGGTATTGGCTGCAATAGCCAATGAAAATCGCTGACGCTTTACACGTCGACTGCGCACAACGAAACAACCCGTATTATAAAAACAAATTTTGAACAACACTTTCGGCAAACTGCGAATTTTTATTTTAAGTTTAGGATAAAATACCAGGTCGGCGGGTGATATGTAAATAAAAAAAAAGAAAGTGACTTTTATTTTTATTTGTATTTGTCGAAAAATAGGGTCGGTCGCTCCCGTAAAACAGAAAATTAAAAAATGCTGGCCTAAGGCCGTTTAATACAAATCCAATATTATAATATAGTAAATGTTCAGTTTTACAAGGGATCTTTATTTAGCTCCCTATATATGTATATGAAACGTTTCTGATAATCAGTCTTTCTTTTACTCATTTATTTTGATTACGCACTTTTTCTCTACAGCATATATGATTGTATTAAAGTTTCACAAAGCAGTTTAGTTTATTTTGCGGCTTTAACAGTTTATATTGTAGAAAATAGCCTGATACATCATTACAAAATATACGATTTCACCCGCCTATTCCGCCATCATTGCGATCTGTTTGTCGGAGTTTTCCAATCACAATACCACGTGACTGTGTGGGCGGAGCGATCGATAATTTGGCGACTGCTCAATTGCAGATGCTATGCAGGACACTACGACATAAATTTATAAAAAATGGCTTAACTCGTGTTTCAACGCATTGGAACGGCAAAGAATGAGATGCGATGGGGCTTTAGTTTATCGTTTGAATGATTGAAAAGTGGAACACCTAGGACAAAAAAATAATCACCAACATACATGGGTACATAAAAATTATTCCTAAATGTGTAACATAAACTGGCGGTCCAAACAGGCTTATTTGGACACGAAAATCATCTTTAGATATACTAAGAAATATTTAAAATTACAAAAGACATCCACAAACACGGTCGCAGATACAATTCTTTCCTTTGCGATCTCCTTCACACTAAGGTTATTAACATGTGAACGTTCGAGTCAATTCGGAAAAGCAGTTAAACAGGAGAAAATAACATTCTGTTTGGGGCCCATATATTTTAACTGCAAAAAATGAATGGGCCATAACTCATCTAAAGGACAAACATTCTGTCCAAACCACACTACCAATAGTTGTAGAAGTAGTTGCATAAGAAATAGTACCTTTAGTTATAGAAGCAGTTGTGCAAGTTGTAGCTGAACCAAATGTACTAGTAAAGGTTGTACAAGTTGTTCCACTTCTACTAGTAGTAGAAGAAGTTGTATAAGTACTAGTACTACCACTATTTGTAGATGAAGTTGTTTAAGTAGTGGTTCTACCACTAGTTGTAAAAACAGTTGTACAAGTAGTGGTACTACCACTAGTTGTAGAAGCCTTTGCATAACTAGTAGTACTACCACTAGTTGTAGAATAAGTTGCACAAGTAGTGGTTTTATCACTAGTTGTAAAAGCAGTTGTATAAGTGATGGTACCACCAATAGTTGTGGTAGCAGTTGTACAAGTTATGGTACTACCACGAGTTGTAGAAGCAGTTGTAGAAGTAGTATTACTACTACTAGATGTAGAAGCAGTTGTACAAGTAGTAAAACTACAAATAGTTGTCGTAGCAGTTGTACAAGAAGTGATAATACCACTAGTTGCATAAGTATTTGTATAAGTAGAAGTACTACCACTAGTTGCATTAGTATTTGTTTAAGTAGTATTACTACCGCTAGTTGTAGAAGCAGTTGTACAAGTAGTAGTACTACCAATAGTTATAGAAGCAGATGTATAAGTAGTAGTACTACCACTTGTTGCAGAAGTAGTTTTATAAGTTGTGGTACTTTCGCTTGTAGTAGAAGCAGTTGTACAAGTAGTGGTAATACAACTAGTTGTAGAAGCAGTTGTGCAAGTAGAACTACTACCAATAGTTGTAGAAGCAGTTATGCAAGTATTAGTACTACCACTAACTATATAAGCAGTTGTACAAGTAGTAGTACTATAGGTATAGCAGTTGTACTATAAGTAGTAGTAGAACAAGAAGTAGCAGAACCAACAGTTGTAGAAGCAGTTGAACAAGTTGTTCCACTACCAATAGATGTAGAGGCAGTGGTTATAAGTTGTAGCAGTACCAATAATAGAAGTAGCTAAAGTATAACCACAATGTTACACTGTTTTTAGAACTGCGGTGCGTGTATTCATTTGGTGAACAGATGCGTTCATGTGCATAATCTTGTCGACATGTTTGATCCACATAATTGAATGTTGAAATCTCGAGTTTTATCATATTTAAGCTAAATACATATGAATGAACGTTTTAGTTGTTGTTATTCCAATATCATAAGAAATGTCAAATATGTATTTTACAAAAGCTACTTATTATATAGTATGAATTTGTTTAGCCATTTAATGCAACAACGTATGCTATGATGTTTACATGTTTTGTTTAAGAGCAATTCTTAAATTGATTAGTCACAATTGCAATATCTATACGACTTCTTGTATTTCGAAATGTGCAGTTCAAGACTTAAGCGTATTCGTTTTTTTTCAATGGCATTATTCACGTTATTTGTATCTATGTATCAGATATTACGTGTCTGCATATTAAATTGTAATAAGTCCAATCAAAAGCCTGCTGCATGTCACGTGAAACAATAATGTCTGATCAGCCCAATGGAAAATGACCTTTGCATTACGTAGCTTTGTTCCAAGTGCGCTTGTCGCATTATTGGAAATGTGAGCTGTTCACTTTCTCTAAAGCAAGAGGAGCATCAAGATGTTTGGAAAACTGACGAAAGTAATGCTTCTGGTGCAGTTATTTGCCATATGTGAAAGCGCGGCATGGACATCACAGTTTATGAGAGTCTCTGACGCGATAAAAATGCCATATGTGGAGATGTCGAGCTTATCGGCCAGTGGATTGTTGGTTTGCGCTGCGCTTTGTCGTGACGACTGTTTGTTTCTGAAGTATGAGGACAATGGAACGGGCTCAGGCACCTGTGACCTGTACAATCTAAGGGACGAGATCTCTACCAAGCTGAAATTCGTGAATGGTTCAAATCTGTACAAAAAGGTAAACTTACATTTACACTTTATTTACATGTTTGTTAAACAGAACGTAAATCGTATCGATATGTTTATATATTCACACACACATATATTGCTATCAGAATCAGAAAGAATATTCTCGATTACACCTTCTTCATTGTTGGGGTATTTCCTATCCATAAGAAATATTTGAAATATGTTTTACCGTGTTTTTTCGTCAATGATATGAATGTTAAACCATTGAGAAGTGTGCTTTGGAGTAATGTCTATTTAATGTTGTTTACCAAATTATAATGAATAAGTGTTCTTAATTAAACATAAACTGGAATTAATAAAAAAAAACAGCAGACTAAATTAATATTGACCAATTTTTAAATATAGTTTAAATATTGAACATAAAAGTAAACACAACTTGAAAACTAAAATTTGCAGACTAATGCACTATAAACTTTTTAGGATTTCAGTTGTTATTCATATTCGATATCAGTTTATCGATATCCTTTTACTAGCAAAAGAGAATATTTTAAATGTAATATTGCCTTATGCTTCTTTTGATCTTCATCAAATATATCAGTTACTGGCTTATCAAAGTAAACGGACTCATGTGCGTCTAAATAAGCCATAGGTTGTACATGCTATCGAGCTTAAAATGAAGGTTCAAACTAAAATGATATAAAGCCGCTCGATATTGACAAATGGCTCTTTATACAGTCATACATGTATGATGCATTAATAATGCCCGTGTTTTACTTATTCATTTACCGACTCTGATCAAGCCTTTCCGATTCAGCTGAACGCGTCTCTGATTGGGACAGTAAAAAGTGCTCGCGCGAGTATTGTAACGATTACTATTAAAATACTATTTTAAGGTGAAACGTTGTATACCATTTGTATTAATCCAAAGAAATGAGCCTCGCTCTGTGAAAAGAGGGTTTGATGAATGAGCGTAAAGTGTCGTCCCAGATCAGCCTGTGCAGTGCGCACAGACTAATAAGAAAAGACACTTTCTACATTTATGGTAGTTTTCGTTTAAAGAATGTATATTCTTAGCAAAAAATCCAGTTTAGGCGGAAAGTGTCGTCTCTCATTAGCCTGTGCGGACTGCACATGCTAATCTGGTACGACACTTTACGCGCATGCAGTTAACCCCCTTTTTACAGAGCACGATCCGAATGGAGTCATACAGTCTTTGTATTGTTTGGAACTTAATATATATGCATTTCTTAATCTACATCTACCGGTACGTGCTTTTATTTAAATATTAATGTTTTATTTTGTTTGACATAATTGGAACAATAAGTGTTATGATTTGTTTCATTTAGTTTCTATAGAAATGAAAAGCCTTTTACTTGGTAATTTAGATGAAAATAATAAGATGTTTACATATTGTATATCATTTTAAATCGAAAATGATTGAAAAACAAACGCGCATGTATTTAATATAGTATTCGTTTGGTGATATTTTGCTAAATATTTATGAATAACGACTACATACGTTCAGTGAAGTATTATTGGCTTTTAAAAGACAATACTTGCGAATCATCGAATGGCTTTAGATCTTTGCGAAAGGCGATCATGCAATTCAAAATTTAACATTTGAATAGTGTTTTCACTCCCTTGTGTCGTATTTTATAACAGGGCCACTCAGTTACAAACTTCGTACCTAAACATTTAATGTATACGTTACCGAATAGACGTTTTTCAAATAATTAATATTATAATATGTATTCTATTTGACAGGTCAATCCTCCCGCCGATGT
This sequence comes from Dreissena polymorpha, assembly GCF_020536995.1. Taxonomy (NCBI): domain Eukaryota; kingdom Metazoa; phylum Mollusca; class Bivalvia; order Myida; family Dreissenidae; genus Dreissena; species Dreissena polymorpha. The sequence goes on from NC_068355.1 coordinate 201,995,368, forward strand.
TTTTGTTGGAATCTTGGAAGAAAAAACATGGGACGAGGCTAGAAACTTCTGTCAGAGTCTGGGAAGCAGCTTGGCCATCGCTGACAGCACAGCCAAGATGGACAGAATGTACAACCTGATAGGAAAATGGGACTTCTGGGTAGGAGGCAAGCGAAATGGGACGACCTGGAACTGGCTATCCGGGGCGGTCGTGACGCCTTCTCCTTTGGTAGATGGCAGTGGAGCGTGTCTTGAAAGTTGGTCTGGACGGTTGACCGATGAATCTTGCAGTTGGAAAAATTGGTCATTTTGTGAATATTAGCTTTACAAACAAATTTCAAACGTTTGCATGCATTACATGAAAAGGTGTTTTTGTAATGTACAGTCTCAAAATAAGTTTACTATAGCTAAATTCTAGTTATTTTTAAAGAAATATAAGCATCGTACCATCACATGTGTTGAGTTATTTTCCTTTTTAAAAACTGTTTGACAAAAGAACAATTAATGTTGTCAGAGACTTATACCATAACTTCCGTGCATTAAGTAGTGTAAACTGAGGGTACTGAAATCCGATTTATATATTACGTTCCGTATTAATATCCTTTAAAAATAGAGATATGAATATCTAACTGAATTATGGCTATAGTTTAAAATAAAACCATGAGCATGTGCACAAACACAACTGAATAAGAATATTGGATACACATCTAGCGTACAATTAACGCCAATTGAGTTGACGTATATTAAGACAATACTGACGTATATAAAGACAAGACTGACGTGTATTATGACAATACTGACGTGTATTAAGACAATATTGACGTGTATTAAGACAATAATGACGTGTATTAAGACAATACTGATGTGTATTAAGACAATATTGACGTGTATTAAGACAAAACTGACGTGTATTAAGACAATATAAACGTGTATTAAGACAAAACTGACGTGTATTTAGACATTTTTGACGTGTATTAAGACACTATTGACGTGTATTAAGACAATATTGACGTGTGTTAAGACAATACTGAAGTGTATTAAGACAATATTGACGTGTATTAAGACAATATTGACGTGTATTAAGACAATATTGACGAGTATTAAGACAATACTAACATGTATTAATACAATAATGACGTGTACTAAGACAATACTGACGTGTATTAAGACAATACTTACGGCTATGAGAGCATTCTAATTGTTGTCCGCTTGATTGCTCACGTTGACCATAATGTCGATGAAATTATTTTAAAATTTACCAAATTATTTTAATTAGAACCGAATTAGTCGCACAGCTCCTTATATCATGTAAATCTTCCTATGGCTGACGTATTATTATGCACACGATTTTTATGTTTCCATGTACCAGTAGATGTGATGTTGAAGGTTATAAAGTGTTGCCTGAGACGTCCCTGGAAGCAAACTAGCGTGATCTGACGTCACTGCTTGTTCTCCGAAACGAGATTTTTTACCAGTGGTTGCAGCATGTGTTGGTATTCCAGAAGATGGTTGTTGTTCACGGCGACCTAAAATGACAAAAAGAGTGCGTTTTAGTTTACATCAAATCCTTCAAAATATCATTGCCGTAAACCGATCTTTCGCTGAGATCGATCTTAATGTGGGGTTAACAGTAGATTATTACCATTATTTGAACAAAAATGTGTTCATCTCGGAGAAATAAGTCTTTAGTTTTAATATTCAATGCACATTAATGAATTTCAAGTCTCAAAAAATTATACTCCTACCATGTACTGTGAACCGTATTCAACAACAATTTCTTTAACATTTATAAAAAAAGATTGAGAATCACAAATATTAAAGAAAGTTTAGACCTTCTATTATACGAGCGCTTTAGTGTGGAGTCTCACTTGGATCTCATCTTGTATATACCGATAACCATTCTTGTTTAAGATTGATACATCTCTTGCTTGAGTCCTTGGCTAGGTATGTACAAATCATGACCCTGTGTCATTTATAAAGACTTATTAACTAAATCATTTCTATAAAACCTCAACGGTCGGCTAGCTCAGTTGCTAGAGAGCTTGACTACAAATCTGAGGATTAATTTTTCGATTTATGGCCAAGCAGCATAACTTGTGTATGGGTTGCTCATGCATTCATTTCCTCTTCCATCCCCCCTATTTAAACGAACTCCAATGGGTTTTGATAATTTTTGCTATGGCGGTTCTGTGAGTACACATGTACCCCTTCCTAAACACAATCGCAGTTCTGCGCACAGATTTAGATTTCGTGCGCATCACTAAACAAACGTCGTTCGAAACCAATTAAGGAAAGCGATGAATAAACTTCAAAAACACATTAAATTTACCTGATTGGCAGCCTGCGGACGTTATCATTTGCATGCAACCTAAAACACACGACGATATTTCAACACACTATTCTTGCTGACCTTTTCATTTTGAAATTTGGAACAGTGTAAATATTCGACATCTGTTCGACATCGTTATCGACTTAGGTTACATCAAATATCATGATGTGCATGGGTGGATTGCGACCTAACCGATAGCGACACTTTTAGTCGGAAACATTACGACAGTATCCCAATATGGTGGATAGAGCGTACGAAAGAATAACAAAGTAAATAAAAAACACTCATTTCTTGCTCTGATGGTACCATTTGCATGTGTTTGTGCTTAAGACAAGTAATCTTTGATAAGTTTTTACAATATCAGTGTTCTTAGAATGTTCAAATTTTGCACCTTTGGACAAAAGACGGCTCATTGCAACTCTTAGAACCCCTTTGGGGAATACAGCAGACAGCTGAATTATTGCAAATATCCCCACCTATGAGACATAAGGCAGTTGTCAGTTACGGGCATAAGTATTTGCATTTAGAACTGGTTATCCAGCTGCCCCATGAAAAATGTTAGTTTGTAACCTGACTGCCATGATATGACAATCTGAACGCTTCGGACAGTGGGCTACATCACACCGTCTCTCTGATGTACGAAAGAAGCCGTCATATTGGATTTGGAACTACTTTTGAAAACAAGATGGCGGCCCCCTCGGTTCAAACGCCTCGTAAAGAGAAAAAATTAAAATGGGTGTGTTTTTAGCTCGTCTGTTTCAAGAAAACATTATTAAAGTAATAGTCTAATGTAGATCTGTGAGTTCCCACGACATACTTACAAACTTGTTAAAATTTAAAGATGCCAGTATTGACATTGAGTTAATTTAAAAAATAAATCGACTGTTTTCGTTATATTTTGTGACACTACGAGGATTGCTTACATAAACTTGATAAAGTATGAAATACATCTCTCATTGTATGAGCATGGATGGCCGAGTGGTCTAATCGGTAGACTTTTACTCCAGGGGTCAATGGTTCGAGCCCATTTGAGGGTTACTTTTATATTTTCAATTAATTTTATTCTTGTTTTTTTTATATTGCAGCTGTTTAGATCCACTGTTTGCATTTATCAACGGTCCGTCTAAAATGCGTATATGACCCATATCCGCGGATATGACTGAAAATTGCAGATATGAAGACATTCACTATTCAAATCCTGCGAAATAAAGTCTGTACTTGTCGGAAGATATAGACAATATGAATTTATATAATAATCGAACAAATATCGGCTTTACAGATTCAATTTCAGTATTAATTTTGCTTTCGTAATTGGTGACCGGTCGTTCATATTCGCGGATATGAATTGGGAGTTACTGTAATTAAAATGCCAATGAAAAACACTTTAAAATTCATTTGACTTTAACATTACACATGCACATAGTGTTGTTTTTTTATAGAACGATCTGCATATCAAAAAAAAAAAAAAACGCATTTAAAAACCGTTATCTGTTCATATCCGCACTTTTCAGTCATATCCGCGGATATGAGTCATATACGCATTTTAGTCGAACCCTTTATCAATATAGCATTTAATGAAATAAATAATTTGAGAGTTCTTATTTTTTAGTTAGATTGTGTGACATTACAAGGATTGGTTATATTAAAGTATAAAATAAACCACTGACTATCTGAGAGCACTGATGGCCCATTGGTTTAAGCACTTGACTTTTACTCCAAGGGTCAGTGGATCGAGCCCAGTTAAGGAAGACTTGTTTCCTTTTTTTTAAATTTATTATTGTTTATTTTTTATTGAGGTATTTTGTTCCAACTTTTACTTATCAAGTTAACGTATTTAATAACAAACTTCAATACCTGTCTAAATCTGTGAAAAGGTCCCTTTGAAATTGCTAGGTTTCCTTTTACATGCCCATGTATTTTAAGATAGAATACTTTCCTCTCCAGAGGAAAGAGGTATTGGTTTGATTCCCATCGGGGGCTTTAGAGGATGATTCATTTTGAGATAAATGTTAATGTTTGCTTTAGTGTAAAAATAAATAAAAATAAAACTAATAATAAATAAATAACTGTGAAAAATAATTCAAAATAAAGTTTGTTTCTATATACATTGTGATCCATGGACATGAACATTCAATTATGCAAGAAACATCTATAAATTGAGGGAAGAATACGACAGCAAACTTAGAATTGACATTCATTTGAGATTGTTAAGTAACTTACACTATAAATGTTGTTTAGCTTGTAAATGACGTCCTTGCTTCTGGACAGCAGAACAGTTTAGGCATACATGATTACCCCTTTTCTTCAGAATCAACATTGATGCATTATTACTTAAGCAAAGTTAAACTCTTAAAAAACACGATGACTTGTAACTGATTTTTTCATGTTTGTTGCTTGCAATTTACTGAACATATAAATGTTACTGGTGAACAAATGCCTTCTCTCTTTACAGGGAGATGGTGTTTTTCATAAACATCCAGGTAAATTTGTATAGATAAGACCTCATAACATATTTATATACATGTAGTATAAAATAAATTCTAAGCTATACATTTATGATGATGACATTATGTGTTTCGCTGTAAACTTACAGAGAAAACATACTACAGCCGCATGTCACCAGAGTTGTTCAAGGGCATTTTGACAGTTTTGCCCCTGACTTTTGCCCATTTTGAAATATTCTTAAAACAACAACAGATTCTTTGTTTAGCGTGCAAAGGGGATGGAGGAGCATTTGTTGGTGCCTTTTAAACAAGTTGTTTCAAAGTGCGGAAAATTTAGTTTTAAAATGTATACACAATGTCAAATATGTGGTTTTTCATTTAAAAACAAGAGATGTGTTTGTCAGAAACACAATGCCCCCTATAGCGCCGCTTTGAAGCCGTATATGTGACCTTTGATCTTTAAGGATGACCTTGACCTTTTAGTACTCAAAATATGCAGCTCCATGAGATATACATGCATGCCAAATATCAATATCCTATCTTCAATATTGCAAAAGTTAAAGGAAATGTTTAAGTTTTCGGACAGACAGACTGACAGACAGACAGACTGACGGACAGTTAAAAAGCTATATGCCACGCTACTGGGGCATACAAAACTGTATTCTTAATTGGTTTATTGGTGTTATTGGTGTCTCCACACTATTGGTATAACCAATTTACACTTAAAACAGGGCTGATCCATTACCTTTCCACCACCAGGTGAAAGGATTTTAATATGTCATTTTTGTTAGCACATATAAGTTGGTTTTAAAAATTCACTGAGTGTAAACATTGGGCACTTAATAAACTTATATAGCTCAAAGTGACCAGGAAACAAATTCTTGCGCTCTGATTTACATACATGTATTTACACTAGCAAAATTCAAAGTTAAGAATGGTAATTGTTCTCTTATTGCCAACAGCTGCATAGATCTTAACAATGTAAACATGTTGTTTTGGCTTTATTTCTACTTTTGTACATTCTTTTGTATTGCCCTCTTTTTATCAACTTTCAACATATATATTATATCCAGTAATTGTAGATTTCAGATGTTCTGTGATGTAAATGTGTATGGTTCTTGTTACTTGTCACACCCATATCCGTTTCATAATGTCTTAAAACTGATAAAGGATATTGTAACACTTTTTCTGTTTAGTCATCATTGTCCTAGTAACTAGAGATGCATGGTCACTGGCGAAATACATAGTGGAGAACAATGACGTACATTCGACCATTATCTGGCGTTCAACATAGTGTTAATTATACACGAACTGCTTATATAAACAGCTTATATAAACAGGTTAAATAAGCCTAAATAGTAAGAAATAATTTAACGACCAGAAAGTGATAGACATTGTTATAACCCGTTTATAGTTATATTTTTTATGGTTATCAGCTTATGTCAAAGTAATGGATAAGGCTGTTTACTCCTTAAAACAAGTGGGTCGACGCCAAGGTTACCATTTTTTTGTATAAAAAGGACTGTGTTAGAACCTCTAGTCGAGCTGAGCCACTGTCGATAGAGAATCGCACAATATACTTCCCAATTTCTGGCTTCACGGGAAAGTGCTTGAGACGGACATTTGTTTTCTGGACGGATTATATTTTGTGTTGGAGTATCTCGTTCATTTCTTTACTGATTATTTCTTGTCTCAATTTCTTAAAGTAGAATTACATACTTATAAGAATAATATACGTTTACAATACAATATATATACGAACATTTAATCATAAAAGTTGTTATATGCTAGAAAAAGACTTGTTGCCTTATTTTACAAACTGATGAGCAATTTACAAACCTGGTACATTTAAGTCTAAACAAAAAATTACACAACGCGACTTAAACGAACTTTGATAACCAATAGATAACTTAAGGACAGAAGTGCCACAATATTAGTGATTTATGATTATTTAATTTATGTAAACGTATTCTTTATGCTGATGAAAGTGTCATCCTTTATTCTCACAAAGATCCTAGTATCAGCAGTAGTGTTTTGGGTAAAGAACTTGAAAATTGTAGTAAATGGTAAGTGAATAACAAACTGTCTTTACACCTTGGAAAAACTAAATGTACATGTATAGTGTTTGGTTCCAAAAGGAAATGATCTAAACGTCATAACTTAAATGTAAAATGTAATGATCACACTATTGTTTCTCATTCATCTGTTAAATACCTTTGTTCAATTTTGGACACTGATCTTTCTGCTACATCTATTGTTAAAAATATTATTAAAAAAGTGAACTCAAGGATAAGATTCTTGTATAGACAAAACCACTGTTTGAATATGGAATTAAGAAAATTGTAATGTAACTCATTGGTTCAATGCCATTTTGCCTATGCTAGCTCTACACGAAACAATGGTTTAAGTAAACAGTAAACAATAGATTACAAGTTGTACAGAATAAAGATGTTAAATTTATTCATGGATATGACTCTAGAACATCTTTGAAATTTAAGGACTTTAGTAGTTTTGGTTGGTTAAATGTTCAAACTTAAGTTAAGCAGTTAACACTCAACCATGTTTATAAATTTTTTAACGAGAAATGGCCTTCTTACATGTATAATAATTTTAGTTTGGTGTCTGATATATATAGTCATAACAGTAGACAAAGTAAAGGTAACTTTCATTTACCTCAAGTGAATGATTTTACCAGCACTACTTTTTATTATAATAAAGCTATCAATGACTGGAACTGTCTACCTGCTGATGTTAAAATCGTTAAGAATAAATATGCATTTAAAAAGAAAGTGTAAACTGCTCTCACAGACAATATGAAATTGAAAGCAAATGCGGATTTAATTTTTTACTAGTAGTCTTATTATTTTAATTAATGTTTTATGTGATTGGTTTGTTATGTATATATATATATATATATATATATATATATATATATATATATATATATATATATATATATATATATATATGACTGTTTTTATGCCCCTGGATCGAAAGATTGGGGATATATTGTTTTTGGCCTGTCTGTCTGTCATTTTGAGTGGTGAAAGGTCAAGGTCATCCTTCAAGGTCAAAGGTCAAATTTATGGCTTCAAAGCGGCGCAATATGGGGCATTGTGTTTCTGACAAACACATCTCTTGTTTAAATTAGTCATCCATACAGTATTTGTACGTACATATAAATGTGATAACAAGATAATAGTATAACCAGTGCTCTCTAATAATATATACTAATTACTATTTGATCTCAAGACTATAGTCTCAAGTTTAAATGAATTATATTTTTATGCGTATAAATGCCACCATTTTTGTACATTTGCCACCCATCTATAGGACCCAATTGGAAAAAAGTTGCAAAACTTTCATGGGGCATCCTGTGGTATATATATATCATGTCTTGATTTCAACATCTTGTAACTACTTGTTATTTCCGATCTCTGCTTAATACACTGACTAGTTACTTGTAACTGAATTTAACTGATTAACTTTTACTGTCATATTCAAAATGTAATATATCACTGTTGTAAATTGATTGTATTGTATGATATGTACTTGTATAACATATTTATACACGAATAAATCAATAAATCAATATTAAAGGGATCTTTTCACGCTTTGGTAAATTGACAAAATTGAAAAAAGTTGTTTCAGATTCGCAAATTTTCGTTATAGTTATGATATTTGTGAGGAAACAGTAATACTGAACATTTACCATGGTCTAATATAGCCATTATATGCATCTTTTGACGATTTTAAAACCTTAAAATTATAAAGCGTTGCAACGCGAAACGATTGAATAATTCGGAGAGTTCTGTTTTTGTCGTTAAATTCTGTGAAACTACAAATATTGCTTATATAACGTATAAAATACATCATGTACATGTACACGGCGGAATAGCTCAGTAGGCTAAAGCGTTTTTACTTCAGGACTCTGGCAGGACTGCAGGGGTCACTGGTTCGAAACCTGGTCCGGGCAATGTTCTTTTCCTTTTTTTAATTTTATTCTTGATTTTTTACTGGAGCTTTTACGATCCAATGTTTACATTTATCGATATAAAGCATTTAATGAATAAGTTAAAAAATGCCAAAATCTGTGAAAAGGCCCCTTTAAGAACAGTGTGACTGTGTTGCCAGACATATTACAGTTAAATTACTTCATGTCAGTAATGGCAGTCAGAGATGGAAACTATCTCTTTACAATTGTTGTCTGCACTTTCAACCAAATTTAGTGTTTTTGTTTCCCAGCTAAAGATTACCAACCAAAACCATGGTCATGTCTGTGATATGTATCTTAAATTTTCTTAAAAGATAAATAATATAAATTTTAACAATACAACTGCTGAGTTTTAACATTTCCAATAAAGTATGTATTATTTTGAGAGGCCATTCTGAATTGAGTTCATTTCCAAGGGCAAGGTTATGCTTTAATATATGAATATTTCCAAACTGAACATTGTTACACTGTCCCTAATTTTAATTTCACTGGATTGTTTAAGGCTTTAAAAAGCTAGTTGCCTGGCCGGGATAACAGCATCTGGAATTAAAATTCCTAGGCTAAAATGTAAACAATATCTGCCAGAAGTGCTGTATGGTTGCCATCATCAAATGTACAGAAAGAATAGTTTTTCAAATGCAATCAAGCTCCCACTCATTCCATTTCATGAAAGCTTTCAGTTGTCTCAATACTGGTAATAGTAAACCCCACTCAGGGCCATATGGCTATAGTCCATAAACAGTTTGTGAATGCTGGTCACTATAATGCCATTGGGACCAACGTGAAGTTTACTATTTCTTATATTACACCGAAGAGTTTTCTCTGTACCACTGTACAGTGTTGTACGATTGTTTATGGTATAGAACATAAACATATTGATTAAATCTCAAAGTTTGTCGCCCTGCTGAACATCACCTATGTTGCAATGAATATAATTTAAGTAATACTGGCTCTTTTAAATTTGAATAATGTTGTTTTTGTTTTCACTTCAATAAACGACTAATTGGCTTTCTTAACATTTTCTTAACATTTGAATATTTTGTATGCAATGACAGCTAATTTTAAACAACAACATAAATAAATATTCAATTATATTACTCCTCAGAGATATTGGTCCTTAAATATCTATATTATCGTTGAATTTAGTGAAAATATAGTGGTGTGTAATCCGATCTATATTTTCGGTGTAATATCTTCCGCCTAGAGGCGTTAGACATATCCTTCTACCAAATACACCCAAGAGAAGATCGCCGTTATGGCGGAATTGTACGAGGGTTCCCGATTGATGATATGACTGATCAATCGTGCTACATCGACTATCTCCGGTATCCTCCGTAAGATAGACTTAAGCAATAAATCGTCTGCTGATCCAGAGTGATGACCGATAAAGTGAAAAAGTCGATCAAAACAAACAACGAATACAAACTGCTTGGGCCAGGGCTTTGATATTTGGTGTGGTATATCATATGGTTGACCTTAATAAAGTTTGTTATAATAGCTCGGTTTGATATTGATCAATGCTGATTATTTGTTTTCCTTGAATAGGTTTAAGCCGTGAGGGCGACGTGTCACCAATTATATAATTAGGGCCACAGACAGCTTGCAACGGGCATATTTATCATTATTTTTTTGTAATTTTGTTATTTTGGTAGAAGACATTCTGGATAACCTTCATTTCGCAATCAGTACATTTACATGTAGTAGAGAACGCCATTTGGAAAACAAAAAAATTCTATTCAATACGGAGAAAACATCGAATTAATTATGTTATCGATAAGCTAAGATTGTATTGCATTTGTTGATTAAACATATTTCAGAAAGCATACATTTGTCGAAAGTTTGATTCGTACTCTGAACCTTAAGAGTAATTTCATAACTGTTAAATCCCCGATTTTTCGCATTCTGAATTATATATCCAATGCCTTTTGCAAGCAATATTAATCGCAACTAAACTCATTTTAAAAGTATGCAATAAAAATGGCAATATTCAGCCGCGCATTGTAATGAACCAACTATTTCATCTTTAGGATTTTGGCAATACTAGCACAAACCTCTAAGTTATAAAGAAAACATGCGTTTCAGATTTCATTTATGAGCGGTATATTTCTGAAACTCTTCACAAATTGTTGTGTGTTATGATAACTCAAGAAGTAGATCAATAAAGTGAGACATGGGTTATTTCATGCCTTTATACCTTTTGAACTCCCATACAAACTTGCTGTGTGTTTGGTGAGGCCTTATCTCACGGGAATGCTTTGCATATTTACTTTCGTTTTCTTTGTGTATCAAAATAGCCCAAACTGTGGAAGTTATCTGGTTTCGGTTATTTTAAGCAATTTGAGTTTCTTGAAATATGACATAATTATTTTATGTTTGTTTGGAGAATATTTCTGTGGTACTGAAAATTAAGAATAGTTAAGTAAAAATAAATTGAGGTCTAACAGGATTCTTTTTCTTTAACTAAATATTCAAGACGGCAACCTAATCTCAGTCAACTGATTCTAAAGGCTCTGATTCATGCACAGACTTTTGTGGTTCGTCGCGTCTACAGCAAAATTTGACGACTTGGCAGAGTTTTACTGCGACAACTGTCTTAAGTTTTATAGTGGATAATATATTTAACTGCATGGTCAGTTGTTTGTGAAATACATGCATTACGAAGGAGAAACAATGGGTCAGATTCCAAGGAAGTAGAGGATTTCTTTCATAAATTTGATATTCACGAAGGCAAACATAAAAACATATTTTGTAATGACCACAGGCCGCTGTGCTGCACTAAATTTGCTTTGCTCAAACACAGGTAATTCATATACGTATGTGCTTTTAAATATGTTTTCTGTCGTAAATAGACCATTCAATATGCGCATAATTCCGATCAATCATTAACAAATTATTTTGATTTTTGTGTGAATGTGAAATATTTTAACACAAGTACAATGGTAACTTATATTAATTATGCGCCTATTTAAAATAAAAATTTCGGTATCAGTATTAAAAATTACATTCCATATCTGAGACTGAAAAGAGTATTTTGAAAACATTAGAAACATCATACATCAAAGCTAAGCTATAGTTTTGCATTCAAATAGTGTTTTCCTTTCATACAATGTGCTAAAATAACCCTAAAATCCAAGGCAGTCAAAGAACCTCCGCAAGACTTGAGGCAACTATCAAAGAAGATTAAAACTTTAAGTTGAAACAATAAAGAAACTTGAGAACAATTGTTTACTAACATGCAGTCTTTGTGTATCACATACAACACACAATTACGTTAAATACGTCAAACACGCCAGAACATAAATACAGTTTTAGACGTAATTGAAAAGACAATATTGAAAGATGATAATATGACAAGACGGAAAGAAGCTTCTCTCAAGACCAATGTGGACGATTGCATCAAGCTTAAACATGAACTAAGACAACTCAGTGACGCAGTACATGACATTATTGATAAAGGCAAAGCAAAAAAAATAGTCTGAAGAAAAAAGGAGACAGTCCGAAAAGATTTCAAACTGGAGGATAGCTTAGTTCATGAAGTTAACTGACGTTCCATGTTGAAATTTCCATTAAACAGTTCTTTTCTGAACTATCAGGTCTGGGAAAGATTATGCAACCTGACCCAAACCAGGTTTCTACTTTGCATGGAGTGTATGGTGTGAGAAAACCAAAGTATCAAGGCCATCTGTTTCCTCTCTAATGATCAGATCATTATTGCAGATTTTTACAATAAACGCGTTAAACTCCTCAGTTATCAATACCAGGTGTTGGGGTATTGTAATTTAACTGCCAATTCAACTAACATGTGTCTAATCAAATCAAGTTACGTAACTGCTGCTGTGAATTGAAGATGATACACATGCGGCCCAGTTTGTGTCAGTCAATGGAGGGTGGCTGGTTTAGGTAAGGAAGTTGCAGTTTTAACATAAAAATTGTGGTACTGCCCTTTATCAGAAAGACCTATATCTCACTGATGGCACTTCACGTTACTACAAGTATTTAATAAGCTGAGACCTGTTGAATACACTTTATGAGGATACATCAGCTAGCTGATGACATGGTAATAGTATGGTGGATATATCCTGCTATTATTTCGAATTCATGAACAATTTTCCTCCTTTATTATTCACACGTAACTTTCTTTTTATTTAATTATCTAATCCAGATATTATTATGTTTGCAAATCAGAATTTAGTGATTTTCTTTATGCATGATATTTATGTGCATGCTACCATACAGGCGCGTCTTTAAAACGTCATAGTCACGTCAAGTATAATTATGTCGTATTTCGTTTTTGTATAAAAGTTGAAGCTATATAAAAGACAATTTTAAATAATGCCATGAATACCATTATGTAAGCAAGCTCTGGGTTAGTAACCATAATATTGTATCTAAATAATAAAAAAATTCTATATTTATAAATTGAAAAAACAACAACATGCGTGTGTAAAAAAGACGTTGCATGGTCTTTATTAACAAACTTATTATGTAATGAATGAACTGAATACTTGTTACTACTTGCAGTACATATACTACTTATATTAAAGCATATATATGTGAATTTAGAGCAATAGGTGAACAAAAATGTCCTCACCCTGGCCAGAGATGGTCACGTACTCAGACACAGACCTACACGCCCCACGTGGTATAAATATGTAACAGGCCTGGGACAGGTTCTGGTATCACAAACTATCCTTCAGCTGGATGGTGAATGCATAAAGATGCTGGCAACTCTTGCTACTAATAGGAATTGATTTAATACCCCACGGTCAGTCTGCAACAATAGTAGCACTGCTTCAATCATTGTCGAACAATATTATAGCGGCAAAAGTATTGGTGTTTAAACTTTCAAGCCGAACAAATGATACTTCACGTGCTAGCAAGAAATGACGTCACACACTAGGTGGTATGACCATAATTAATTTAACGCATGAACATTAGCTGATTGCACTCATGGTACTAGTTTATTTGATCGCAATTTTACGGACATTATATAATTAAATGTGACGTCATTTTGTGTTGGGTGAAGTTTCGTCTTTATCAAAAACTCACCAAATATTTCATGCTACAGCTTAAAGAGAACTTAATAATTCAGACATTCAAAATTGTTATTATTGTATAGAGGTTTTCACCAAGAGGGGGGCTACAGTAGTGTTTGCTTTACTTCAAACGCAATGTTTACTATGGTCAACACAACCAGATGTACAGCTTCCAAAACAACAAAACTAAAACATCAAAGCGATTGCAAATGGCAGATTTTATGTAAATTTATTAAAATAAACATGTGCAAATCTATCTATATATTATATAGATATAAGAAAATGTCCTGAACTACATTTGCATACATGTTGATTGAAAATTAAACTGATAATGGTATAAAAACAAGAGCTGTCAGAAGACAGCGCGCTTGACTTTTCGAGTGCTTGACAGTAAAGCGTAAGCCATCATGGGGAAATTGTTATAATCAATAAGGTCAAGGTGATATACTCATATTCTAACTGGAATAGTACCATAATTAAAACATAATGACCGCTTATGTTTAAAGAAGTGGTACATTATTGACGATTCTGAGCTCAGGTATATTTTCCACAATCTATTGAACATTTGTAAAGACATAAAACAAACCAATCAGATTATGTTTCAAGTTTGATAGCAATAGCTTGGGTGGGATGGTTGGACGGTCTTTCAAAAAAAACAATAATAAAAATAAATATTTGTGTTTTTTTTTTACCATGTTTAAAAAAAAATATTTTTGTGTGGGGGCGTGGGGTGGAGAGGGGGAATACTGTGGGGTTGTGGTCATTTTTTAGATGATATTTCAAAAATAAGAAAAAAAGGAAAACTATATTTATAAAAAAAAACATTTTTTAGGGGGGGGGGAATTCTGGGGTGGTGCGTGGGGGTTGGTTTGGGTGGAGTCCATTGTGGTATGTCAGGTATGTGTTGTTTTGTCAAAGTATGAATCAAATCTGATCCTAAATAAAAAAGTTATGGCAATTTAAGCACAATTTATTTATTTGACCTTGATATTCAAGGTCATTAAAAGGTCAATGTCAAATTCAACTTGCCAGGTACAGTACCCTAATAATAGTAAGAAAGTATTTGAAGTTTGAAAGCAATAGCCTTTATACTTTAGAAGTAAAGTGCACAAAACTCAAAATTTAACAAAATATTTAAAGTTACTAAGTTAAAAAGGGCCATAATTCCGTCAAAATGCCTACCAGAATTATGCAACCTGTCCTGTACAGTCCCCTAATAATAGTTAGCGAGTGTTTTAAGTCTGAAAGCAATAGCTATGATATTTTAGGAGTAAAAGTACCAAAACACAAAACATAACCAAATTTTCAATTTTCTAAGTATAAAAGGGCCATAATTCTGTCAAAATGCCAGTCAGAGTTGAATAACTTTGCCTGATCAGTCACCTTATGATAGTTAATAAGTGTTGCAAGTATGAAAGCAATAGCTTTGATACTTTAGGAATAAAGTGGACCTAAACACAAAACTTAACCAAATTTTCAATTTTCTAAGTATAAAAAGGGGCATAATTCTTAAACCAATGCTGACGGAGTTAAGCACCTTGACCTACACAATTGTCTTGTTCCATAAAAAAGTATTCCAAGTTTGAGTTAATTATCTTTGAGAGTGTTAAAGTTATTTGATTTATAAAAAACTTTAGCCAACGGGGACGCCGACACCGGGGCGAGTAGTATAGCTCTCATTTTTCTTCGAAAAGTCGGGCTAATGATGAATTTAAACTCACGTTAACAACATGGAAACATCAATAGAACAAAAAATATTTTGAATAAATTGTTGTTGATTAACTGTGAAAACATTTATTTCAGTTATATTCGTGTATTAAGCGAAAGTTATAATATTTAAATGTAACACAAAATTCTACTTAATGTTTAATGTACAATATACAACTAATACATCCTAATAGGCTTTTCTACTTTAAAGTAATCAATTTATCTATACATACACAACTCTAAGGCTTATATCGCAAAGTGCTTTACAAATAAACGAAACTATATTAGGTTACCGACACAATCAAATGCTCCCAAATAAAATTATGTTCGTTCTTCTCTGTTATGCCAAAGGATCCTTTCTGAAAGTTAGTTTAAACCTATTTATTTTAGCTGGATTGCATTGAAAGCCTCAGGCATATTGAAACTCTTTCGAGTCTGTTTCCTGGGTTAAGAATCAGTCCTTGGTGTCTTTAGTGAGATCTAAAGAACGCTCCCACAGTGGGACTCGGACCCAAGAACTCCCGGTGGTCACGGCTACCTTTGTTGGAATTTAATCCATGCTTGCAGAGTTTCATGCAACTTTACACAAACTTTTTAGAAAAATAATGAACACTGCTGTTGAGATGATCTATATAGGTTAAACAAGAGATTGCCAAGCAATATGGTCCCCTACCGGTGAAACTCCACCATAGTCAGTACTTTTTTATGTGTTGCCATAGCAACCATAATTCTTGACGTAGGAACAAAATAAAATGACGTGCATTATCTCTATATTGCCATCTATCCATGATTCAAGTTTCATGAAAAAATATGAAGAACTTTTAAAGTTATCGCAGGATCCAGAAAAGTGTGACGAACAGACTGACAGACAGACACACTGACAGACAGACAGAGCGCAAACCATAAGTCCCCTCCGGTTTCACCGGTAGGGGACAAAAAGAAACTGTTTTGGCCCTTATATGGCATACAATAATTAATCCACTCCCATGCTTAGTGCATTGCAGTAAGTTATGAATTTTGTAGCCATGAATACAGTATAACAGTTATTTAATACAGTCCAACCTGCCCGAGCGACCGCCTGTTAATAGCGACCAACAGTCAATAACGACCACACCGATTTCCTCCCGAACGATTTCACTATATATTGAACCTGCGAATAAAGCCCACCTGTGAACAAAGACCAACGACCACCCTTTTACATTCCCAAATCTCCATTTTGATAGCTTACAACGACCACTGAAATCATGAAAATCAACGATTACGCAACTTTGAGAAAACAAAATGGCCGCCAGGACGCTGCGTAGTCACGTGATACACATCTTACCAGTGACTCGTCGGTCGCTATGGAGATATTGACAAGTGACAGTTTATTGCACTCGATAGCAGTTGTTTGTTTATTTAACATGGATTGCTAACTGGTAGTCGCCTGCTTCTTTTATGCATTTGACAGTTTGTCAAAAGTGTACAAATTTGCCTTTGTATTTAAGAGACTCGCGATTAATGTACTAATTGCCGAAATAATCAAAGACAAATTTGGGGCTTTCATAAACTCATTAAGGAAATTAACGGTTTCATATCATTTACGATGCCTATTAAAGACAAACACTTTGATAGTCATTCTCTTCTTAAATTTCTCCGTAATAAGACGTTCATAGATTATAAAAAAGTAAATTGTCAGTTCAAGTTAACCATCATGGCTTCCAAGCGTAAGTTCTTGACGTTGGAAGAATGCGTTAAGGTCATTAGTTCGTTATGTAAAGGACACAGTTGTATACGAGTGGCTAGTAATCTTGGTGTTGGAAAAACTCAAATTCAGAGCATTTTAAAGCGTAAACATGAGATTATGGACGAATTCGAGGAGAACGTAAACTGTGAAAGTAAACGCCCTAAGCGTGAGTCGGAATTCGCGTCAGTGAATGACTTAGTGCATAAGTGGTTTGTTGACGCAAGTGCAAGGCTCTTGCCTGTGTCTGGACCTATTTGCTATGTTATGTGTATTGTGTACTTTGTTCTTTGTAGAATTACATGTACATGTACGTATACATGTATGTCAATAGTAATTTATACAGTATATGATAAATTAAATAAATAATAAAAACATAAGGGAATAGAAAAACAACATGTAATAAATATACAAATGTAAAACAAAACTGTGTTTTCAATCCTTTATTTCATTATACATGCATAAGTATTTAAACATTTAAACAATAGAGCACATACACAGATAAGGTACCTGTTAAAAAACTACTAGCATACATGTGTATATAAGTTTCGATCGACCCTGCGAATAAAGACCACCTGTGAACAAAGACCACAACGACCAAATCCCTTGAGTGGTCTTTATTGACAGGTTGGACTGTATGTTAGGGAATCGCCATTGAGAAAATCCCCTTTCTATTATCATGACATAAACATTTCACTTAATAACACTTGCATATAATGCATTCATAACAAAAAGTAAACACTCCCCCAAATCAAGCACTATTTCTTTTTTTTTTCTTCTTTTACGACGTCAACAAAGTTTTCTTCTTCTTATATATTCTTATGTCAATTCATACTGTCTTATTCTATAGCTAAAAATAATAATATTTAACGATCAGCATGTTTTGTGACATACACTTATTGAATTGAACTTGTGTAAATCCTAAAGATTCATAGTAGAGTCCCACTTAAGGAAACTGGGGCTTAAAGCATGTTCGTAAAGTGTTGTCCCAGAGTTGCCTGTGCAGTCCACACATGCTAATCAGAGAAGACACTTTTCGCTTTAATGGAAATGTTCGTTTCAGATAAAGTATTTAAAAAAACAAACATTGAATGCAGAAAGTATCCTCCCTGATTAACCAGTGCGGACTTGCAAAATATGACTGTGCTTATCTGGGATGACACTGGCACATACATAAAGCCCTGTTTGTCCAGAGCCAGACTCAATACTATTTGTTTCTCCCTCTACCCACAATGTTTATCGTGGAGTTTTCTTAGGAAGTCGGAGTGCAGGTTTTGCTCTGGAAGTGGTTGCTCCAGCTTTTCCTAAAGAGAAATCATGCAAATGAATGGATTATAATTATGTGTTAGTTAATATGTAATAACACTTTCAACAGTTTTTCAGTACATTAGCATACTCTCACTTTCCTGGGTTGGCGTGGCTTATCAGTACCAGATGCACATGCAAATGCCTGTAACTGACTTGGCGTGGCTTATCAGTACTAGATGCACATGCAAATGCATGTAACTGACTTGGCGTGGCTTATCAGTACTAGATGCACATGCAAATGCCTGTAACTGACTTGGCGTGGCTTATCAGTACTAGATGCACATGCAAATGCCTGTAACTGACTTGGCGTGGCTTATCAGTACTAGACGCACATGCAAATGCCTGTAACTGACTTGGCATGGTTTATTAGTACTAGATGCGCATGCAAATGCCTGTAACTGACTTGGCGTGGCTTATCAGTTCTAGATGCACATGCAAATGCCTGTAACTGACTTGGCGTGGCTTATCAGTACTAGATGCATATGAAAATGCATGTAACTGACTTGGCGTGGCTTATCAGTACTAGATGCACATGCAAATGCCTGTAACTGACTTTGCGTGGCTTATCAGTACTAGATGCACATGCAAATGCCTGTTACTGACTTGGCGTGGCTTATCAGTACTAGATGCACATGCAAATGCCTGTAACTGACTTGGCGTGGCTTATCGGTACTAGATGCACATGCAAATGCCTGTAACTGACTTGGCGTGGCTTATCAGAAATAGATGCACAAGCAAATGCCTGTAACTGACTTGGCGTTGCTTATCAGTACTAGATGCACATGCAAATGCCTGTAACTGACTTGGCGTGGCTTATCAGTTCTAGATGCACATGCAAATGCCTGTAACTGACTTGGCGTGGCTTATCAGTACTAGATGCACATGCAAATGCCTGTAACTGACTTGGCGTGGCTTATCAGTACTAGATGCACATGCAAATGCCTGTAACTGACTTGGCGTACTTCAAGAATTAGGAAAATCATGGCGGAAGGAGTAATTTCATGTCCAATTTCATACACAAGTCATGTAGCTAAGATTTGTAGACCAACGCTCTGCCAAGTAAGCTAATTGTCTAACAATTTAAAACGTGTGCACACGCTCATATTCTTTTATAGTTAATAGGTATTGGAAAAAGATGTTCAACTTTGTGAAGAAAGCATGAAACTTTGTATTGAACCATTTTAGGTATGCTGAATTCAATAAGATGTGAGGACACGCGATTGGATAACTCTTTATGCCCTAAAATGGGGCTCCAAAAGGGGGGCCAATTTTCATTTTTTTTATTTTTTAGTAATATGATAGAAAACAAAAACAATACTTTTTTTCATTTACTATTGTTTGTTTTTTATCGAAAAATGTATCAATATTTAAAACAAATTTTATACTAAGAACACAGTAAATTTACAAAAATGAGGCCCCAAAAGGGGAACATTCTAAAATAATGGTTTACATAGACATTTAATGCTTAAAAATTTCCACTTATTGAGCTTACATATAATATTTAACTAAATTGATCTTAATAAATGTCCTACAATTTTTTAAATCCAAAACCAAACAATTCCTGCGCCAAAATTAATGGGGAACACAAAAGTAATACCTCTCTTTTAATGCAAATAATACAAATAATGTTGAATCACTGGACCAATAAAAAATCTTAAAATAATTAATCATTTTTGCATTATTAATATCTCATAACAAGTATTACATATTTAATTATCAAGGTAAAAGCCATATATGAGGCCCTACATAGGAACATACTAATAATTGTTTAGTGTATATCAGCTTCAATAGTGAGTATCAGCTTCAATACTGAGTATGAGTAAAATTAGAACATGATTAAGCCAACCAATACATATTTTTTTCCATAACTATTCATAAACTTCAGCTCATATTAAATGTATGATATAACAAATAATAATTATATTTCAATTACAAGCAAACTAACTAACAAATAAACTTGATCAAGTCCAAACAACTTCAGTGTTGAATATTTTATCTTAATTCTGTTAGGTTCTTGTAATATTTAATAGTAGTTATTTTTTCCTAAACATTGATAATTCATTAGTCTGTTCATGTATGGTTAATGCATAATTATACACATATAAAATGATCAGTAGATTAAAACTTGGAATGAGGCCCTATTCTTGGTTTTTCATGTATACCGGTATTGTCTAAACATATCATGAAATGTATTATAGATAATTCCATTAGTTCTATACAGCAGTAATTCGTACTGATGTCATGTATCCATATCATATAAACCTATGTATAATAGAGTGTATACTTAAATGTATCTAATACTTTTGGTATATACACATATTATGCAAGTATCTTATTCTCTTACACAAAGGCCTTCACAATGACACAACTATGTACAGAGTAAATTTGCCTTGATGCATTTACATCTACCAGAGCAGGTGTTTTTACAGTTGCATTTGATTAGCTCTCTACAACTCTTAGCAGCTTCCGGAAGAGAACTCCAAAATGGGACCCAAGTGTCATTGTTCTTGATCAATCCCCAGTCACTAGGATTAGGCAACTCAGGATTCACAATCATGGCTTGACCCCAAACCTGACCAGCTTGATACACAGCCCTATTAACATGCTGGACAAGTGCGCATCTGGTAGGTGGAATGTTTTCAATCTGTCTATTTTCTTGAGAAAAGAAATGCTTCCTAACTTCATTTACAGACGCATGGGATGAGATTTTGCTGTACAATAAGATAATGTATCGTTCCACAACATTGAAATCCTTATCTTTCACTGAAAGTTAATGACTTGACAACCGTTTAAATACTGGAAAAAGATGAGGGAGCGAAATGAATAGCGTGAATGCTGTCTTTTTGCCAATGCCTGCAAATGCAGAGACGGTATCGCATCCTGACAATGCATGAAGAAATAAAAGGCCAAACGAAACATTTTTGCCAAGACGAGTGGCTATCAAATGAGCTGGTATGCACCTGAAATGTTTGGCGTGCCCAAATGCTAGCCACAGTTCACAATTTTCAAACTGACTGATGGTGCAAATCGTTAGCACTAAGACATCTGTGTCAGTTGCATAAAGCATTACTCGCTTGTGGCTTTCTTTATACGCATCCACAGCATGCAAAATCATACGAGAATCAGCTTCCTCATGGTTGCAAGGCTGGATATTGCTGATATAGTGTTCCACTGGATCAGTGCTGTTGTAAGCAACTAAAACATTCTCTCTATAAGTTGTCATAACCACCTTCCCTTGTGGTGTTTTCAAAAGACTAATTTGTGTTGCCAGAAACTCGTAAAGTGTTGTTTCGTTTTCATCAACCCTTAAGAATGATTTCCAGTTAGCAGGAATTCGAGCCGATCCGTTTACTCTGATTTTATCGCCTGTCCCTCGACTGTAATGGAACTTGAAATATCGTCATAACATTAAATAACATAGGATGATCACATAAAATAAAAATAAACACACGCGATTGAAACACCACTTCAGTCTATACAAGGCGGACATAATATATTTATTTATTATTATTTATGATCTAAGTCGTTAAAACAAGGGCTTCTTTGAATAATTCTCATACATAAAACATAATAATACGTCACTTTACAGACAAGTGAGATTATATAAAATCATAATAAAGATTACACTCTTTTAACAATTGGCTAGCGTAATCGTGAAGATATCTCTTTAATTTCTCATTAACTGTTACCGATAAGATACACATGCAACTTTAATATAATACTTTGTGAACATTATAGACAGTTGCGTGTATAGATTATGTTAATAGTGTCTATTATCAGTCAAGCGTAATTGTTCTTACTCTCTCACAAAGTCACATATCTCTACCTACGCTCAATGTTGTACACATTGCAAACCTTCATGAACCCCGTGGGTGTACCAGATATTGGTAGAAACTCGTTTTCCTCTTGACCTCGTGTTAGTCATGTCTTTGGAGGAAAATAAGGCCCGTCAATGTCCATGCATACGTTGGCAATAAAACCAATAAGCAATTTTAAAATTTTGTCGTCAAATCAGTGATCTCTTAAAGTTTTCATAAATACTACTACTGCTACTGCTACTGCTACCGCTTCCGCCACCGCCACCACCACCGCCACCGCCGCCACCACCACCACCACCACCACCACCCCCCACCACCACCACCACCACCACCACCACCACCACCACCACCACCACCACCACCACCACCACCACCACCACCACCACCACCACCACCACCACCACCACCACTTCCACTACCACTACCACTACCACTACCACTACTACTACTACTACTACTACTACTACTTCTGCTACTGCTACTGCTACTGCTGATGCTAATGCTGCTGCTGCCCTTGCTGCTACTGCTGCTGCAGCTGCTGCTGCTGCTGCTGCTAATACTACTACTACTACTACTACTTATAATAATAATAATAATAATAGTCCTGTTGTCAGCCGAACTCGGGCCTCGGTTATCGTAGTTGATTATATAAAGGCATGGGCACCTCGTGCACCAAAGCAATCGTCAGTCCTTGGAAGGGCAGTGTAACACGCAGTCGCTATGAAGGTAAGATTTACAATGGCATAAATTTTATTTAAGAAAATACTAATTTAGTTAGTAGCAATGCTTTTAATTGTATTTCGTGTTCAAGTTCTAGTAATTGTAGGTTCAGTCTGTGTTCTATACAACGTGTATGGGTCACAAAGATTTATAACCGTTTGCAATGGGAGTTTAAATATCTATCAAGAATGGTTATGCAGTGACTATGGATTTTTTTTCTTTTACTTTTAGCAAATGCGTGATTCTATTTTAGTGTTACTTTGTATTAATAAACGAATTTTTTGTTCATTCCATGAACGATTGTTTAAATGCCTTCATGCCTTCGGTACATGTGTGGACACTGTATTGGTTATGCATCCCATTACTTGAAAGACCTATATCAGGGTGTACAGCGGGGTTCACATGGGTTTACGCACGTGCTGGACAGAAGGAAAACACACCGTTAAAAAACATAGTTTTGAAAATATCCCCAAGTTATTGAAATGTGTTTGAAAAGTCTTTTAGTGCATAAAAGACCGTTTTTCTTGCAGTTTGTATCGATATCTTCAGACTAAATTATTGAATACGTTTGAAATCGGTGCCCAATTTTTTCTTTGCGTGCAATAAAACCGTGTATGACTGCTTGTACACATCGAATTTTTAGCCAAGAACACGTGCTTAATAAATAAGTTAATTCTATTTTTCACATTACCATAAGCCGCATTAAAAAACAGTTTTTATGCACTAGTTGAAATTCTTAACAAAAAAAATGTTTTCAACAGTTATTTGAAAAAATGCACCACTTACCGGAGTGTATACATCCATTAACATCCATTTGTGAACCCCATAAAGTCACCTCGACATTAAATGGCTTTTTACAGACTATTGAAATTTGTGAAGCATGTAATTCCATGTACTGCTGTTTAAGTTAGAATATAAATGGGCTATGCTCTGTGCAAAGAGATTGAAAGAACGCGTGCAATCAGCACAGGTTCATCAGGGACGACACATTCCGCGATTTTTGCATTTTTCATTTCAAGGAAGACTCTTACTTGACCAAAATTGGAGTTAAGGCGGAAAGATTTGTCCCTGATTAGCCTGTGTGGACTTCACAGGCTATTCTGGGATGACACTTAAAACACATGCTTTAAACCCCCTTATCACAAAGCACGGTCATAAGGCTGATTCCAATCTTGAATTAAAAGGTTGAATTGATGACGCATGTTTATTCTGGTTCAAAGTTGTTACTATACCTTTCTAAAAATAGATTTCTGAGCAAAGTTAACTTTAAACTTGTTTATGATTGGTTGAATTGTAAACTCGAGCGCACGGGTTTTGAAAATTAGTTCATACGCCTGTTTTTGTAAGCGTTGAACACACAGCGTTAAAAGATTAAAAAATTTAAAGTAGCATCCTTCCTAGCTAGTTGTGCCAAATGTCGGCTTCATAGGTCTTGAAACTATAAGGATGCAAACGGAAAAAATGCGTTAACGAATAAAGTATCCCCCAGTAAAATCCATTTCTATGTCAGCCGTGCAAAGCGCATGCGCAGAAAAACTGATGCTGGCTCGTGATTTCTAGCGAAATGTTTTGATAAGCTTTAAATGGGAGCGAAGTCGAGAGTACATTAAAACGATTAAAGTTCCTTTTGTTTTGACTTTTGCGTTATAGTTTGGTTAATGATTTTTCAAAATTTGACGGAACTTGAAAAACTTAAAAGGGATAAAAACGTTTCACCTAGCTGGTCTCAAATATCAAAAAGAAACCAGTCATGCAAGGTTAAATACACCATAGTCTTATATTTCAGTCTGAAATCCATTTGATTAATATGGCTGTTGTTCATTCTCGCCTGATCTCCAACCAAGACGGCAACATTAATCTGACACTAACAATAAATATATATTTTTTTAATACTGTTACTATAACTTTATTATAGTTTCCAAATTGAAATCATGTAAACTGAAAAATATCCAACTTAATAGCTGGTTTGCGGAGCTCGCTGAAAACTGTTTTATCCACTTATTTACATGAGGTACAAAAAGCAAAGACCTAAACCCACTAGGTTGTGAATGTTCATTCTAAGTTACGTGACCTCAAAGCTTTTGTCAAAATGTGAATATACATGAACCACAAAGTGCATATAATAAGTGATCCGACCTTGAGATTTAAGTAGTTTTAAACAAGTTACATTTACAGTTATTGTGTAATTAAATTAAACTCGTATAACACGTGCAGGAACAAATAAAATCTCAAGAATGGATCGAATTTAAGCTTTGGGTTCATCCGTTTCGTGTCAATGTTGTCGAGCTATTAATCTTATTACTGCTCCTTTGCTTGATGTTTCTCGTCGTCGCCATGGTAGCGGCCAGCCCGAGGATCCAGCGACGTTCTTCGGAGCCTTTTTCCTCGCCGCGTCACTTTGACATGCCAGAAATATCGCTCAAAAAGCGATTCATTTTGAAGACGCATTCAGAGCGACGCATTAAACCGGATGTGGTAAGAAAAATAATGAATTATGCTAAATTTTGTGGAAAAACACTTAAAATCGGACCGCTTGACCCGTTTCAATTCTTTTCAAAATCGAACGACATAGTTTTAATGAAATTTCCAATAGTACTTAATTCAGAGTTGTTGTTTTTTTATCTACGGATAAGATATTTTAAGTCTGGTAATCCGTATTACAACTAATGTGTTTTTATGATTTCTAGGACTTGTGTATCTTATTTTATGTTAACGTCCAACCTACTCGATCGGTAGAGCTCTGAACTACATGTTCGGTCATGGGTTCGATCCCCTGCCCGGCCACACAACTTGTTTGGACATTGGTCATGAAGTATTGTGCACGTCTATTGTCGCCCTACCTCTTGATACACGTTAAGAAGTTGTCAGTTACTATCAGAAGTACTTTGTAATGGCTATCTAGCTATCATGACCGTGAAAAGTGTGAGATAGATGATATTACATTAATACCGTTGAAAACGGAACACACAAATCCAACTAAACAAACAATAAACAACCATTTTTCTGCGAATATTAACAATAGTATTTATCAATGCATTACAATTGCAATCAACATTAACGAATACAATTTAAAGGAATATGGCTTGCATCATATATATGAGGTCCTAGTGAACATTGAGGTAAACTGTCCGTTTCTATTACATACATTTCACAGGATAAAGAGCGTCACCTTCCCCCAAGTGAAACCGCCGTACCATGGTCGATTGATCAAGTTCTTAAACGGTAAGCAGTGTTTTCTTTCCAAGTAATTATTATAAGATTGAACTTGCACATAAATCGCACAGCACTTCTGCTTGAAAGGTCACGAATTCAGAGCTAAGACGAGGTCCGCCAACGGCTATTGAACTTGCACATAAATCGCACGGCACTTTAAATGTCACGAAGTCGGAGCGCTAAGACAAGGTCCGCCGATGGAAAGTGAACTTGATTATAAATCGCACAGCACTTTAAATGTCACGAAGTCGGCGCGCTAAGACGAGGTCCGCCAACGGATTTTGAACTTTAACATTAATCGCACAGCACTTCTGCTCGAAAGGCCACGAAGTCAGAGCGCTAGGACGATGTCCGCCAACGGCTATTGAACTTGCACATAAATCGCACACAACTTCTCCTTGAAAGGTCACAAAGAGCGTTAGGACAAGGTCCGCAGACGGATGGTTTTAGAAATAAATCCTTTTCATTTTTTAATTCCAAAAATATCTATGTGAGATAATAGTGAATGATTAATACTGTTAATTACATTGTTTAAACTGAAAAAAAAATATCGGCCTTTTAAAAAGGCGGTATTTTTCTTGTGCATTGGCTTATGTTTTACGAACAAGACATTCGGGATTTCGATTTATTTAGTGGAGTATTGAGTAAGTGGTTAAGTGGTCTTTCTTAAATCGAAAAATCCAATTAAATATAATTTAATTTATCAAGATACTAAACAACAACAGTTTTGTGTTTTTAAAGTTCTACAACATAAAGGCCAATACCACAATATCCACAAACTTCCATCATTTAACTTATTATTAACCAGGTTTTCCGAAGGAAAAAACTGGTTACTAGTATTAGATTGGCGAATGCGGGCGGGCTGGCGGGCTGGCGGGCTGGCGGGCTGGCTGGCGGGCGGGCGGAACAAGCTTGTCCGGGCCATAACTATGTTGTTCATTGTCAGATTTTAAAATCATTTGGCACATTTGTTCACCATCATTGGACGGTGTGTCGCGCGAAATAATTACGTCGATATCTCCAAGGTCAAGGTCACACTTTGAGTTCAAAGGTCAAAAATGGCCATAAATGAGCTTGTCCTGGCCATAACTATGTCATTCATTGTGATTTTTTAAAATCATTTGACACATTTGTTCACCATCATGGGACGGTGTGTCGCACGAAAGAATCACGTCAATATCTCCAATGTCAAGGTCGCCACGACTAAAAATAGATTTAAAAAAAATTACAAAGGGGGGTAATTTTGTTTGTTCATTTCAAAAGTTCAGTTTGAGTTTTCTCCCTTTATCAGGTTTTTTTTCACAATGAAAACCTGGTTTTGTGACAATTTTGTCCCTTGTTCTTCAATGACCTGTTGCAAAGTGTTGCAAACACAAACAAGCTATAGTAAATAACCACAGAAGGCATGGCGTGACTGCGGTTGCTAATAATATGAAATGCTAAAAGAACAGTAGGAATAAAGCGTTCACATTTTTTACGGATTGATATATGCTTAATTGGAAATTGACTTTTCAGATTTAATCGGTTCCACGATGAATTCACCGGTGACTACACTGGTTCAGGTTCCACGATGAATTCGCCGGACGCTTACGGCACTGGTTCAGGTTCGACGATGAATTGGCCGGACCCAAACTACACTGATTCAGGTTCTACGATGAATTGGACGGACCCTTACGACACTGGTTCAGGTTCCACGATGAATTGGCCGGACGCCAACTATACTGACGCAGGTTCCACGATGAATTCGACGGACGCTAACAACACTGATGAATACTGGAAATCCGTAGTGCGTTCAGTTACAGCGAACGTTCGCCAATAATCGTTCGTTTCCGATTCGGTCTTATTGAACGATAAGTTCGGCGCGAACGTTTCAAGATGGCGGCTCCCAGAAAATTTATTGCGATTTTGATGGAGGAAATCGCGAATAACAACATTGTATCAGAGGAAAGGTCGTCGGAAGATTAAATAACTGACAATTTCATAATACAAAACTATAAATACTACGTATTCTTTTTTAGATTAAGACTTAAATAAAAGATATTTCAAAAATAATAAAACCTATAATAGTTTTATTATAATTATAAGTGGTGTGGATGCGAGTGTTATTTTTCATTAGCGATCGAAATTTAGTGTAAGAGGTGCATTGAATCAGTTATAAAATAAAGCCCTAAAATAGCGCAATACATTACAATCTTCAAATGTAGTTGTAATTTTCTTTTACATTGAATGAATTTTCGTTTCGTTTACATTTAATGAAAATATTAATAAATTTTAGCATTCAAATGGAAAAAAAAACACATGCATATTTTGCGAATTGAACTGTCTTTGAATGTATATGTATATTGAAAACTCTTTTGTAGTGATAATGAGCGATACAATTCTGGCATTTTATTATACCATAAATCTATACACTTATTTTACCCAAGCATTTTATATCCATATTATGATCAAACGCGATTGCTTGCTTTCACGATGATGTTTCGAACACTGCAGTAACGCACGATATTTAAACGTTATATTTGCAAGTACCCGTTAAATACGTTAATTGTGTAGCAGTACTGTCAATTACATGCATTAAAAATTGTTTTAGAAAAAAAAAATCGGCGTTGAATTCCTTTGTTTTCGTTTTCTACTTGATCATGTTTTGACCGACGAATTTGAGAGGGGGGGGGGGGGGTGAAGGGAGCGCACCAACTAGATTCCCTAGTGTCAAAGAAAGTATAATCAGCGGAATGACAGTGCTATTTATTTATATTTCGATAAAATGGTATATTCAAATAAATGTATTGAAATGTATAAAATTCACAAACGCCGGTATTCCAAGTACTTCTATTAATCAAATGGCATACATCGTAGCAATAGTAGACATACCGTGACAAATGGGTACGCACCCTCCGGCAAAACTTTCCTTTTTATACACCACGATTTTCTATAAAAAAAAGCATCTATTTTAAAGTAGTTTTTTTCAGTGCAATTCTATTGTTTGGTTTTACTATTTTGAAATGTACTTTAAATTGATTTGTGAAACAGAAACTTTTACACATAGAATAACACATTTAAATCGAATACGTTAATATATGGTATGTTAACCCTTTCAGCGCTGGAACCGAATTTTGAAGGCCTTTGCAAACAGTTTGGATCCAGATGAGACGCCACAAAACGTTGCGTCTCATCAGGATCCAAACTGTTTGCTATTCCGATAGTATTCTTTGAAAAAGAATCGAAGAAAATGCTAATTTTATAAATTCAGCAGACGACATTTTAGCAGACGACAAATTTCCCAGCATGCAAAGGGTTAATAATGCCAATGCTGCTCAACTGAAGAGCAGTTACGAACATGGTCATCCTATTGTCTGCCTTCACAATTTAGAAAACTGATATTCTGAAGGTTCATTCGGTAAACGTTGTTGTTGACAAACCATTTCAAATGTTAAGTACTTACACCACAGTAACAAATCAAATTATGTTTATTTAATTGATGCCAGTAACGAACCAGAATTTCTAAAATAAATCATGCATGTATAATCTTAACGGCTATAATTTACATAAATCAGCCCCAGCAACTTTAAACCAGCAATAATAAAATAGCACATACGTTTATACCACCGTCGGCAGAAATACATCCGTGATTTGCAACGTTTTCATTTCAATTAAACATATGTCATGTATACGCATAAAAGGCTAAAACAAATCACCGCGCTAAGCATTTAAAGAACTCGTTAATTACATGTATATAGTGGATACTAAATAAATGCTTTTATGGAAAAAATATAGTTTTATTTAGATTTTTTCGTTGCGAAAAACTATTTAATTTGCTATATTCTATTCGACAAATGAAATAAATCGTTGGTATACCTTTTTCAACGTATCGTAAATATTTCATATCTTGACTCGTCAAATTGAATATGACTCGTCAAATTTGCGACGGTGTATGCACAGTATATTATATAAGATAACTAAAATAAGACGTCTTTTTTCAGCTAAATGGGTTAGTTTATACGAGACTGTGTGCGGGAATGTCACCACGTTCGTCATGGGCGATTATTTGGTAAAATGCCTTGTTTCATGTTCAGCCTATCTATTTTAGCTCGATTACATTAAAAGCATAATGCTTATTGAAACGCCACGAGTTCGTTTCCCGGGACTAAGAACCAGTACTTGGTGTCATTGGGGGAAATCTAAAGAACGCTCCCACAGTGGGGATCGAGCCCATGACCTCCCGGTCGCTAGGCGGACACCATATCCACTACGCCACGGCGACTTTTAAAATGCCTTCTTTGTTAATATTTGTAGTTAAATTCGTGTAGATCTGGTTCAAAATATTTGTGCGTCGTGAAGGCCAATTTACCTCCATCAAATGGAAAAAAATCTGTGGGTTTTACCATTTAAAACTGAGCAGTAAACCAATTCCATTTTATGATTTCAAAAGAGTTTATTGGAAAAAAATAACCAATCACAGACTGTGATGGGTTATAACTGTTTGCTTTGGAATGTCTTTTCTTGAATAAGGCTAAAAGATAATTATATTAAACGTTTTGACTGCAATTCCGAATTACCGAACCCCTTCTTGATTGGCCATGTATTTCTTTGCTGAATCACGATGTTTTCGTCTCTTCAGTTCTATTTGATGATTGAGGCGCATGACCAATTGCGCCATGAATTCAGCAAGTATTACGAAGTTATTAGGTGTAAGTAGTTTTTGACCTAAAAAAGTGTAACCTGTCATTCTCTATAATTATGTAATTTCTTTTAATCCCGTTTCAACTGTGTTAAAGATATCTTTTAGGTATGTTCTTTTATATAAAGAACAATTATTTATCGCTATATTATTGCTATATTGTCCGAACGATATTCGCTTACATCGTTTTTTATGAAGTTTTGTTGTCGTTCCAGGTTACAACTTAAAGTTTCCAGGTATGGCGCATACGGGGCATTTTTTGAGTAAGTTTATCTGCATTTTTATCCTTATTTGTTATGAGCGAACCGCATGTTCCGTCAACATAGTGTATCCACCAACTGACATCAATTTAGACAAAAAAAAAACACAACTTATCAAGATGGTTATTTTATAGCAATGCCAATAAAAAAACTATTATTCTTGACATTATAATTATAAAATAACATTAAGTGTAAGTTACATATTAAAATTGCAAACCTGAATGTTAATTTGTTTTGATTGGCTGGAAATATACACGCAATTGAATAGTGTATATGAACCTTGTTCTGTGAAAACTGGGCTTACTACATGTGCGTAAAGTGTCATCCCAGATTAGCCTGTGCAGTCCGCACAGGCTAATCAGTGACGACACTTTCCGCTTTAATGGTATTTTTAGTTTCAATGATGTCCCTGTTTACCGAAAGTCAAGTTTAGGCGGAAAGTGTCGTCCCTGATTAGCCTGTGCGGAATGCACATGCTAACCTGGGATGACACTTTACGCACATGCCCAGTTTTCACAGAACAAGGCTCATATTGTGCCTACGAAATATGCGCCTACGAATGGTAACTTTTTTACCTTTGTATGTGCGACTAGCACGTAACTAAAAGTATTTCTGCAAGCCGTATACCAATGAATGCAAACCTATGATCCGCCGTGTTACCTTTGGATCTGCTGGTACTGTTCGTTCATTTTTTAACGGCATAAAGTTTGCAAAAAAAAATGAACGCACCCGTTTCCTGTGAACTCATGTCTGGTTAAACGTAATATATAAATAAATTATAAGATATTGCAAATTAAATTGAAATTTGATACAGGTTGTTTACATTAATGTATTTATAGTATGATTTTAGAAAGTACAATCATTCTTAGATCAAAATTATGACGGCTAAACAAATTAAAACTTATTGAATGCATCATATCTAGTCATTTGCGAACTAAAACTTAGAAAAATAGCATGTTCTAAAGGAAAGATTATATAAAATGATTTAAGTGTGGTGTGATACAAGACAATTTGATGTTATTGTCTATAAGAATCGTCATAATCAGATGTCTGACGCGCACAAAACATAACACTTTTTCAAACGTTTATTTGTTTAGGGGTCTGCATACAAGTTCATTTTGTGAAAAAAGATAACGTGGTATGACACGGAACGAAAGACATTTCACGCCATTCCCGTCATAATGCTATGAATCGAATGACATTTAATATAGTATTTAGTCTATTCATTTATGTAGACAGGACAAAATGTTGTACTTAAGATGATTCCTACAAAAGTTTAGCTCTTGGTTTGTTATCTTTTCAATTAACCCCCAAAATATTAAGTCGAAGGTTTTCTCCAAATTATATTGCCTTTTAAAACAAATATATGTCAATCTCTTGGAAAAAATAATTTATTTTCCAATATCATTAAATCAATAATCCTGACCATAAAGCTATTGCTAATGACACAGTACATGTAACCATTATTGTATTATAATGACCTTTTAAAACCTGTCCACATACATGTTTAAAAATGATGCATTGTCCAATAAAATACTGTAGTTTATTTTTGTTGATATCTATTAAGATTTCAGTGTTCTCAATAAACCAGTAGTAGACATGTGCACCTTTCCCCAAGTGCACCTTTCCCCAAGTGAAGTTTAGTGGTGCTAATTTTCTACCAGCGAAATTGGTGTACTTGTTTGCTATTATCACTTGATTAGTCCCCTACCGCTTTCACCGGGTTTGCGCTCTGTGTGTCCGTCGGTCCGTGTGTCCGTCAGTCCGTGAGTCTGTCCCACTTTTCTTGATCCTGCGATAACTTTTAAAGGTCTATTTTTTCATTAAACTTGAAATATGGATAGATCGCAATATAGACATTATGCACGTTATTTCATTTTGTTCCTACGTCAACAATTCTGGTTGCTATGGCAACAAATAAAAAAATATTCTGACAATGGTAGGGGACATAAATTGCTTGGCAATAGTCTTGTTATATAATGTTTTTTTTTATTATTTATTTATTTGCTTTTGCAAATCCGTTCTAATCCACAAACAGCGATACTATGCAATGATCTCGGAGCGTTCACGCTTATATGCTTTTTTCTGTAGGTAGTCTCCTATCCATGATCAGCGATGAAAACCCTCATACATTCTGGTGCGAATCTATCCCAGAGGATTATGTCGGGTTTCTAGAATTCCTTGGACGCCGCCTAGTACCGACGAAATAAGTTTAAAAAGTTTGCGAATTTTAACTTTTAGTATTGCATAAATTTAAATAATGGGTACATCGTTAACTTTGCACTTACAACGTTACATAGTATAGTTCGACCGTGGCCATTCGTCTGAAAGCCTTTTAATTAACCCTTTGCATGCTGGGAAATTTGTCGTCTGCTAAAATGTCGTCTGCTGAATTTCTAAAATTAGCATTTTCTTAGATTTTTTTCAAAGAATACTTTAAGAATAGCAAACAGTTTGGATCCTGATGAGACGCCACGTTTTGTGGCGTCTCATCTGGATCCAAACTGTTTGCAAAGGCCTTCAAAATTCGGTTCCAGCACTGAAAGGGTTAAATTATGAATCGATTGAAACTAATTTCTCACAAACTTGCTGTTATACATCGGAATAAATGTTATATCTATAATTGTCTCATTAAGGTAAGTTCTTTTCATTGTAATATCATTTCTGTTGTACAATTTTCCTAAGTTATATATTTATATATATATTATATATATAGGATCTGGCATGAGTTGTCATATCGTACTATATTTTATTAAACGAGTTCAGGAATTTTGTTAGTAAGCGAGCCTTTGGCGAGCTTACTAACGAATTTACTGGACGAGTTTAATAAAATATGGTATGACATGACAACGAGTGTCAGATCTTTTTAATCACATGCTTTTAAATGAGCATATTAAATAAAAAAATTCGCAAACTTAATGATATTTACATTTCGTGACGTCATTTGACGTTGCAACGTCATTTCAGCAAAATAACAAAATGCGATTGGTCAATGAACGAAAAATAAACTAATGAAAACGCTTAAAAAGTATAGTACACATGCGTAAGATAAAAATATATGTAATTGTTATATTACATGGGAAACAGGGTATAGCATGTGATAAAATACATAAGTTGAACGATAATAATATTAAGTCTTATTTGAAACGAAGCTAAATTATTTCTACTCTTTTCAGCAACAGAGTTCCAGCATCTCTTCGAACGGATTGTCTCTAATGATAACATGTGCATATGTTGTCTCACGATTTGTTTTGTAATAGTGATTAATTACATGCTTGAAAACATAAATAAAAAACACCGTCACCTATTGCTAATTGTTAATTATCTGCGTTTGTGTCAGCGACTGACAAATCATCAACTTGTAAAATCATAACGTTTATTTGCATGAAAAAGATGTTTGAGAGTGTTGTAAATCTTGAATCTTGAATAGTTTCGCTCATAGTTCTTATATCTCACTTACTACAAAAATGAACTTATCCGATTGGCTTATAGCGTTCACGTGCCCTTGGAGTATTTTCCATACACCCCGATTAATGTCCATACTAATCGAGTTCAGGTATATGTTCCACAATCTATTGAATATTTTTATATAAAACAAACTAATAAGATTATATTATACTCAAAATTTGCTAAGGATCACTTATAGTATGTGTAATTGTAAGTTCACACCTAGCTAGATTCAGCCAACGTCACGCATCAATGATAAATCAATACATACAAATAAAATAAAAATCACACATTTTAATATAAAAACCTGCAAAATAACAATTTAAAATAATTTAAATTGGAAGATAATGTGAAACAAAAATATCCTTAGCAAAATTTGAGTAGTATATTTCAAGTCTGATAGCAATAGCTTAGGTGGGATGGTTTGAGTCTTTCAAAATTAAAATAATAATTAAAAAATATTTGTTTTGTGGTGGAGTCGGAGAGGGGAATAATGTGGGTGTGAGGTCATTTATTAGATGATATTTCAAAATTAAGAAGACAAAAAAAATAGATAAAAGCATTTTGTGGGGGGGGGGGCATAGGCCATAGGTTTGGGTGGAGTCCATTGTGGTATGTTGGGTAAGTGTTTTGTCAAAGTATGAATCAAATCTGATCCTAAATAAAAAACTTATAGCAATTTAGGCAAAATTTATTTATTTGACATTGATATTGAAGGTCATTCAAAGTAAAGGTCAAATTCAACTTGCCAGTTACAGTACACTCATGATAGTAAGAAAGTATTTGAAGTTTGAAAGCAATAGCCTTGATACTTTAGAAGTAAATTGCATCTAAACGCAAAATTTAACAAAATATTTAAAGTTATTAAGTCAAAAAAGGGCCATTATTCTGTCAAAATGCAAGTTAGAGTTACATAACTTTGCCTGCAGTCCCCTTATGATAGTAAGTGTTGCAAGTATGAAAGCAATAGCTTTGATACTTTAGGAATAAAGTGGACCTAAACACAAAACTTAACAAAATTTTCAATTTTCTAAGTATTAAAAGGGGCATAACTCTAAAAGTAATGGTGACAGAGTTATGCACCTTGACCTTCACAATTGCCATAAAGAAGTATTCCAAGTTTGAGTTTATTATCTCTGATAGCGTTAAAGTTATTTGACTTCATAAAAAAACTTAAACCAACGGGGCTAGTAGTATACCTCTTATTTTTCTTCGAAAAGTCGAGCTAAATCTAGGCTCCATTACTGGAGGTAAAAGTATGACATGTCTGTGGCATGCCATATATAAATGTAGGCATTGTATCTTGAACTTGGCTTGTTATTGAATGTGTGTTGGAAGGGATTGATGCAAACATTATAAGTATAAATAATCTGCAAATGTTTTGCCTTCACATAAACTTGGATCAATTTCAGCTATTATAATGATATACATACTAATCTAATTAAGACACACTCTTTAAAAATTTGAATGGGTTGTGGTCATTTCAAACTTGCGATATAAAAAGCTATAACATAATTTTGAAAAATGAGTTACGTCTAAGATTATACAACAGCGAACAAATTCAGTGCCCTCAGCGCTTTGATTAACTGAAAGCAACACACATAGCCAAACTACACGCGCTTGCCTATTGACATAACATTACTGGGTTGTGTCATGAATTTAGTTCAAGGACGCCATTGGCTGGGAATTTTGAGACTCGGATGCATTAATAGTTGACGTTTTTGTGTGAAAATGATGGATTATTGAAATAAAATGTAAACAAAAGTGATTGAATATATGGCTGGAGTAAAACCGGTGAAATTGCATCGTGGATTTCTTTAATAATGTAGAACGTACCCAATTAACGAGATGTTATAAACTATGCATTATTGTTGAACAATTTAATAAAATATTTAACGATTGAGAATAGTGTTAGTGATAAATCTTATTATTGAAGTGCATTGTTCCTTTAATTTTCGACGGAAATGGACGTATAATTTTAATTTCTTCGATGAATAAGTTGTTTCTTTGTTAGTTTAATGTCCATCCACGAAGAATTGCCTGCTTACGTCAACTTTTTGACACGGAAAAGGAATATTGCGATAAACCGCAATTATGTGTATGCCGCCTGCAGATTTTCAACTCATCATGGAAGCAAATAAAACTGGACGAACATAAACACAAACTTTGGTGAGTAATGCATTATCCAGAAAAGGTTTGACCACCATGTGACAGTAAGTAAAAAGGAAGTCATAAGAAGAGTTGTTTGAAGAATAAAAGTAAGAATATCGGCGGGGATAAATGCTGCATCATGCTTGACCTAGGGGCTGACATTTTGGAAGTTGAAAACATGGCAGCCTTCTTTGTTTTTGGTATTTTGGTTAGGTGAAGATAATATTTAAATTAAAACAAAACCTTATGTGATCGTCTGAGTGTGTAACATTTGAAATCATGAGTAAATTGGAATCTAGGCATATAGCGATATTTTGTCGTGCTACTCTGCATTTAATTGTTGAGGACTATTTCGCGAAGCGCAACCAGGAAAAATCACGAATAATTTTAATTTTGCTACGCAAGGTTCGATTCAGTTAATATAATCTCTTTTTGCTATTTTAACTATTAAACGCTTATATTTTGATAAACAATTCTATACTTTTCAAAAAATAGTGTAGGATATAATGAATACCATACTAGTGTCATTGTGTGTACACTGTGTCGGCAAGTCTCGCCGTGTAACCCTTTCTTCAACTCGTCGGGTAAATTCAAGTACACAATGACACTTACATAATATACAGAATTATCTATATTTCATAGCGCACATACCATACCTAATAAATGTGTGATTATTAATACTGTTGTTCGTTACGAGTATACACATTACTTTATTATATTTATCTACATGACATTGAGTTAGAAACACGAGCATAATTATGTTCAGTTCTAGTTTGTAACTTTGAGGAATGAAATCTTTACCACTTATTTAAACACATATGGCAATTTAAATCCTAAAATATTAACTGGTGGTTTACACATTGCAATATGTTTGCAGTCCCAAAATTAAAAAAAAATAATGTAAAAATCAATCAGCGTTCAATTTTCCCGCGGCATAAGTTATATGAATACGTCTCGATCACAAGTGATAAGTTAAAGACAGCGAATACTTAAGAAGATCTCCGATCTCGATGTGAGGTAGTATATACCGCAATAATAAATCGCATATCCAGCGTTTAACTCCGATGGATTTCGAAACATTTGGAAATACGTAACAAGAGATGACCAATAATTGAACGCCAAATTCAATGAGGAATTGTCCTATACATACCTCCTGGGATTTCAAGTCAGAAATATCCTAAATACTGCTGAGTTACTGTGTAAATATGTACACTTTTCAAGAAATGAAATGAAATTTACACAGAAATACGTATGTCAATACATTAGTATTGCCGAAATTATATTACTTTCAGAGAAACTGGTTATTCCATTTCCATTTATAACATATATAACGAACTTAGAATTAATGTTGAGCGCAGCACTTCTAATTCTAGAGTAGTCCTACTACTTCTGTGTCTGTGGCAAAGAAAATGTTAATTTAAGAGCAGCCAAAGGCAGATTTGGACACAAGTTAATTGTTAAATTGGGATATTTTGAAAAGATACGCGTTTTTATTTTGTCAAAATGGACGTATACGTATAGAAATCCTACTTTCGGTTTTAAAATTAAAAAAAAATAAAAATAAATTACTTGCTAACTAGGCTATAGATTTAATTTGATCTATGAAAACTAGAATATTTCTGGTGGTTAAAAGGTAGAAATCCGTCTTTTATGCGCTTTGAAACTTTAAAATAATCGCGTTTGTCGAAATGGACGTATACGTATGGAAATCCTACTTTCGGTTTAAAAATAAATAAATAAATAACTTGCTTACTAGGCTATAGATTTAATGACAATTTTGCACACCTTCTATATGTATTGATAAACATGTATTTCTGTTGATTGTGGTAATGGTACTTCGTTTATGAACTTGAACACGTCTGTTTGGTTCGATCCTTTAATAACGTCTGATAAAAGTAAACAAGAATAATGATGATGACGTCAACGTAAAACATACATAATTGCGGCAAATAGCGTTGACGTCGCAAATACTTAACATTCTGGGGGCCGCGAAAAGAATTCAACCGAAATTAAATAATGTCACTAATACACATAGTTTGTCTAGCATCGATGTATATTTAATGTTCATTGTCACAAGTAATCTACAACGGATAGAGCTTCACAATAGGCCTTGTCGTGACTCCCCGGGTGGTTTGGACATGTGCAGCTCGTGCTAGACCGTCTTTTCCGGTGATGAGCTCCTGTTCGACTCCCAATTTCCACTGGCTGCGGGGACATTCGTCGTGTATCTGCACCACATCTCCCACAGCAATACTCTGCAACGTCGTCCCAGTGAGTTTGTGGGATTCGCGTAGAGCAGTGAGGTACTCAGTTCGCCAGCATTTTCAAAACTGATTAAGGACTTCGTTTTGTTGTTTTACACGTTTACGGTATAAACTGCCATCTTCTCTTCCAATTTGCTTTTCGGTATCTATCGCTATGTCGTTGTATGGAAGCGACGTAATTCTCCGACCGTAAACAAGGTGCGATGGTGTTAGAGGTTCCAAATCATTGCTACATGATGATAGCTGTGTTAAAAGTCTGTCGTTCAACATGGCTTCTATTTCGGTCACAACCGTACGCAATGTTTCCATATTAACGAGCGAGCGACCAAGCACTTTTTTTAGCGCAGCTTTCTTCAGTCCGATAAGGCTCAATCCTCCATACCACGGTGCGCGATTCGGAATGAAGTGCCATTCTGTCGCTTTTCGGCTGAGGAGCTCCTTGACTGCAGCTGATTCAAATAGACGCCTTAGCTGATGTGACGCACCCAGGAAGTTGGTTGCGCGTTATCGGACATCACGATTTTCGGAAGTGATCTGCGACTTGCAAATCCTCTGAATGCTTGCATGAAGGAATCTTGTGAAAGAACCTGAACAATCTCAAGCTGAACGGCCCTGGTGCTGGCACAAGTAAATAAGCATATATATACTTTCGTTTGGCATCCGGCTCGATCTCTGACGTAAAGGGCACCTGTTAAATCTTCACCCGTCACGCTAAATGGCGGAGACTCTTCAATTCTGTACTTTGGTAATGGCGGGGACTCCACGGGCTTGTAGGATTTGCCTTGAACGCGTTTGTATATAACACAATTTCGCAGAACCGAACGAACACACTGTCGTATGGCGGGAATCCAGTACATTTGTCTTATCTGCGTGGCCGTTTCGTTTGTCCCGGCATGTAGCTGATTTTAATGGGCATCCTCTACTTTTAGATTCGTGAGTTTACGATGTCTTGGTAACAGGTACGGGAATCTTGTGACGTCAGCATCAGATGCGTTGTGAATACGACCGCCGCATCGAATAATCCCGGTATCGTCTACGAACAACCTCAGCTGTCTTACAAGAGGATGTCGTTTGGGAGCCTGAGATTTCAAACTTGTTATTTCCTCAACAAAAGATGACCACTGGCAGGCTAGCAACCACCTTTGTTCGGCGAATTCGTTTTCCGTCGATGTTAAAACGCTAGTGATTTTTGTACTTGATTGTGTACAGTTTGAAATAAATCGACGTACATAGGCTGTGACGCGAAGCAAAGTCGTATTTTTGCTATACTTCTCTATGTTTATCACTCTTACCATTCCTTCTTGTGATTGACAGCTCAATTGAATGAACGTCATTGCTGATTGGTGTTCGTTGTCTTCTTGTAGAGGCATAGGGTCACGTGATTGTCGTTTCCATACTGGCCATTCATCCTTACGCGTGATCCAAGATGGTCCGTTTTTCCAGAGAGTGTTGTTTGTAAACTGTGATGCAGGAATGCCGCGGGTTAGAAGGTCGGCGGGGTTGTCGTCAGTTGGGCAATACTTCCATGTATAGTCTTCTGTCAGCAAATGTATTTCTTGAACTCTGTTTTTCACAAATCGATTGAATGGCTTCGATGTTGACCACCAATTTAAAACAATTTGGCTGTCGGACCAGAGTGTTATATCGCAAATATTGAGGGCTTTCCGCAAGTGTGTCGCGAGTCGGGCACCAATCACAGCGGCTATCAGTTCGAGTTGCGGTAGAGCCATTGTTCTTATTGGTGCAATTCTGTTTTCGCCATAGCACGACTGGCTTCCGTTTCGCTGACAATGTACGCTGCTGCACCGTATGATCGTATACTAGCATCAACGAAAACATGGAGACACACATTGGAACTTGAACTGCAGTAGTGGCTTGATAATGAAAAGTTGGTGACAGTCTTTAGGTCTTCGGCTAGCTGTTGCCACGTTTCTTGAACGTCCAATGGTAGCGGCACATCCCAATCGACCTTGTCTCTCCAAAGTTTTTAAAGCAGAAGCTTGGCTCTCACAGTTACAGGACTTAATAACCCAAGTGGGTCGTAGATCTGTGATGAGTATCGTAGGATATTTTGCTTGGTCAACTTGTGCAACGTTGGTATTTCACGATGTATGAATGACATGGTATCTTCTTCCGATTTCCAGCGCATGTCGAGTACTTTTGTCACCTCATCTGCATCGAGCACACCTTCTCTTGCGGCGATGTCCCTTAGGGTTTTACTGTTGAATGTCAACGACCGCAGATTCATACTGGCCCTATTCATCAAAGCTCGGGCATTTAGAAAGTAGTCGACAAGTTCAGATTGTTGACAAAAGCTTGATATGACATTGTCAACATACATATCTTCTTTCAAAGTGTGTGATGCAGGATTGGTCTTGTTCTCGTCTAGATGTTTGAGAAGTGTCGCATTCAGTATGAAGGGTGAGCACGTCGCGCCAAATAATACAGTTTTGAAACGGAAGCTGCGTAAAGAGGACTCTGGATCGCTCGGGTCACTCAACCACATGAAACGTGTAGCATCGCGATCTTTTTCATGTAAGCCCACAGGCAAAAATGCCTTCTCGATATCTGTGCTGACTGCATATCTATGAAGGCGAAATCGCAGTAAAATTGATGTCAAGTCGATGAGTACAGGAGGTGTTGACTCTAGGCAGTCATTAAGGCTCGGTTGGTCGGGTGACTGTTTACAGCTACAATCGTATACAATACGAATGGGTGTAGTAGAAGACTCTTTCATGACTGCGTGGTGAGGAATGTAATGTACGATCGAAGAAGATGGTGCGCTTTCGTCTATTCGTTCAATAAATCCTCGTTCCTCTTGATCTGCAATGATGTCACTATATTTCTGAAGCATTTCTGGTTTCCGGCTTAATCTTCGAATCGTACTCTCCGTTCTTCCTTTAGCTACGTAGTAATTGGATGGTAACGGCCCATGGTCGTTTTTCCACGGTAGAGACGCCGTGTATTGGTTATCAGAGTATTCGATGGACGTCTGTTGATATGTATTCAAGAGCTCTCGTTTCTTTGGCTCATAAATTGGTGGAATGATCCCCAGGCTTTCTAAGGACCAAAATCGTTCAAGTGAACTTGCTTCGTTTGCACGCGAAGTAATAACGTTGAGAATGTCGAACTTTTTCCCCTGCTCCGAATGGTCCAGATAACAGGTATCCTATTTTCGACTTCACTGCCGTAGGCCCCTCTCCGCGAATTACCTCGTCTTCGATAATGTCCTAGTAGTGGTCAGCGCCTATCAGCAATGAAATGTGGAAATCTTCACGTTCACTTACTGGATGGGCAAGTTTCAACTTTCTGAGATAGGGCAAACGTGCAGCAGTGTGTTGGAGACACGTGCTTATCGTGGTAGCTATGGTTGAAACAATCTGCACATTGATCGGTATACGCTCCTTCCGGTCAGAGATCAGATTGATGGTAGCTGTCTCCAAGTGCAGAATACGATCTTTCTTGTCGCCGAATGCTGCCAGTTGAATGGTCTCTGTTCCATTTCGCTTCACTTCAAGTTCACGCGCAAGCGCTTCAGTGATGAACGAATTATGTGCTTTTTCATCGAACAGTATGCATGCGTCGGTGTGCATATGACCAAAGTAGACAGAACTAATGGCTGTCTTCAAATGAACGCCCTGTTTATGTCTCTGTGATGATGAATGGAGAACAGTTGTTTCCGGTCTGGTTGGCAACACCTCCGGTTCTTGCCTGTGTTTTCTGGTATTCAAGTTATTGCATATACTTACACACTTGACAGCGTTTTCGAGATGTGCACTTTGAAACTAAATGCAGTCCGAGACAGTTAAAACATAGTCGCTTCTGTTTCACTTGTTCATATCTTGATTTCACGTCAGGAACACTCACACAGTCCTTATGTTTATGATTTCCACCGCAGAACACACATTTCACATCATAAGAAATCGAAGTTTGACTTACTTTTTGATGTTTTTGGCGTTAATCATTCGGGTTTGACCCAGCATAGAATGATTCTGTGCTGACAAAGTCCCTCATATCCGGTATATTACACGCACTACCGGCCTCCATGATATTGAGTTCTCGGTTCAATGCGTGTCGTAGATCTCCCAATTGCCAATTCAAATCTCCATGTTCTCTAGCAAGACACTTTCTTACTTCCGACGGCATCTTATCTTAAATGACTGATATTTATAGACTCCCGTATCCGTCATGATGCTGATCTAGTGACTCCAGGCCTCGTATGTAAGTTTCCATTTTGTTATGAATGTTGCGCATGCTATTCAACGTGTTGCACGGAGCCGGTAACTGGATCAGAGCTTGCATGGTGGCGTGTACAATGCGGTGCGGACTACCGAATTGCTCCCGTTGCAGGCTTATAGCGCGTGAATAGTTGGCGTTCGTCAACGCAAATCCTTCAATTGTATGTGCGGCAGCTCCCTCAAGTTGAGATTGAAGATAGGCAAACTTTGAAACGTCCGTAAGGTTACTGTATAAATGAATCGTTGATTCAAAACAATCCCAAAACGCCTGCCATTTCAGTATGTCTCCGTCAAATGAAGGCAATGTAAGTTTGGGAAGTCTTTGCGAATGTAAGTCATTACGTACGATATTGCTGGTCGCCGGAAGAGCGTTCTCGTTGATCTGAGTCCCAGCGGAAGTTGACTGACTGAACAACGGGCGAAGCTGCTTCGTTGACTGACTTAACCACGGACGAGGTTTCTCGTAGCGATAACGGCGGTGATGATTGTACTTTGGGTTGAGTCTGTTGTTCCATGAATGCTTTTAATTTTCGAAATTTGATTTCCATGTTAATCGTGTATTGTTCCGTCGTTAGCATCTCTTCTTGAATACCGTCGACTTCTGTTTTAGAGAGGATCTTCTCATTGATTGATTCTAAAATCTTCATTTTCGTCTCCAATGCTTCGAGAATGGTAGAAAACTCTATCAGCGTCGAATCCGACTTCGCATCTTCAATATTCTTCAAATGATGCTGAATAACTCCTCGGTGTCCATCTCGAATCGAATGTAATTTCTGAAGATTCATTTAATCGTTTTGTCATGGCACCAATGTTAATTGTGGGAGTGGTAGTGGTACTTCGCTTATGAACTAGAACACGTCTGTTTGGTTCGATCCTTTAATAACGTCTGATAAAAGTAAACGACAATAATGATGATGACGTCAACGTAAAACATACATAATGCGGCAAATAGCGTTGACGTCGCAAATACTTAACAATTTCATTTCAAGGGACTTAGAACATTAAAGGGACCGTCAACCAGGAATGACACACAAAGAAAAGTTCTAAAAAACGTGTTTTTACAATTATTAGTTTATATTGATTAAAATATAACAACTGCTTTATTACATAACTTAAAAAAAAGTTGTTAAGTTTTTGATAATTTCAGTAG
The DNA here is from genome assembly GCF_020536995.1 of Dreissena polymorpha. Classification (NCBI taxonomy): domain Eukaryota; kingdom Metazoa; phylum Mollusca; class Bivalvia; order Myida; family Dreissenidae; genus Dreissena; species Dreissena polymorpha. The sequence goes on from NC_068355.1 coordinate 202,039,827, forward strand.
ATTCGGTAATTAATTTTACTGGGTACAGGTACCAGGTAACTACCAGTTAACTATACATAACTTGTAGATTGATCATCATCGTCACGTGGTAAACCCAGGAATGCAAAGTGTGCATGCGTAGTAAATTGTATATACTTTATGTATAAATGATCAATCCACTTGCGTTATTTATAGTGTGTATATCGTTATGTCACACATTTTCGCGATGTACTTTCGATTTCACATCGCGAAATTGTATTACCGAATATACTGAAAATATGAACTTTTTTAGTAATATGATACACCAGTCGTGATATTTTATTCAATATAAACTAATAATTGTAAAAAAATACGGTATTTTAGAACTTTTATTTTTTCGTAAAACGTGGTTGACGGTCCCTTTAATGTTCTAAGTCCCGTGTGATATAAATTGACTATACGTACAATGTGCGTCCTTTTTTTAATTAACAACTTTGTGGCTGTAAAGAGCGCATTTTACACTTAATTAACTACATAAATAGTTAAAATAAATTAAAGTTAAGGAAATAAATTAAATTAAATAAAAAATACCTTAAAACATTCAATTAGAACGTAAAACTATTTAAATGTGTTCTTTATTTTAACCTTGGTCTATGTGAGACAGGTTCAGTGGTGTTATATCTACACATGTATTGTCGATCCTCAGTCGGGAACCGTTCTCATGATATGGTTTTTCCAAAGACAACAAGAAATGGATCATTCCTGAAAATTAATAGTACCCTTATAAGCCGATGGCATCCAATACCATGGAACTTAAATCAAGCAACACCCCTTGCTCTCCTGATAATGTTTCTTGAGTTGTGTTATTACTATCAGTACTAGTTTATTTAACTAAATTACCTTGGTATAAATAATTGCCACAACAGCCCTACTATCCCGACACTGTTCATGGGTTTAATTATTACTAGCAGTCAAAACTAGTACATGGGAATCGTCAAACAAAAGTGCAAAATAGCTGATTAACCGTATTCATGGTTTACCAATATATTTTGTTTTACAGAAAACTCTCCTTCAAAACCGTCGGAAAGGTTGATCAAAATGGATGGACACATGAGGCTGCTCGAAGATCAGCAAACCAACAATTGGGTCAAGGCGTGCATAGCATTGGCCATCGCAAAAGACGGATTGGTTTGCTTTGTTGAAACAGAGATAAAGAAGGTACATGGAGCAGTTGGCAAAAGTTGTGGCACCTGTAACATGGCCAACGTATTGCAATGTCCTACGCAAGGTATATGCAAAGCTAGGAAGAAAAACAAGTGTTCTTTTCACAAACCTCCTCAATGCAAAATATGCGAGCAAGAGAAAGCCGCTATAATATCAGTGCACAGATTTTGTGGACCGTCTTGGCGTAACACCAAGGCGGAACGTTGAGCAACAGATTATTGGGAAGTGTGTAAATGTTTCCTCCCACCGGATGGATATAGGGACGTGCAATCACTTAACGACGCAGATTTCAATGCCGTAATAAGCATTATGCTCAACTGCTTGTTATGCTTGTTATGCTCCTTTACAGTTCCCAAATTGGTTAATGTTTAATTGTGTTATAAAATGCCTTAAATTGTTAGATTAAAACATCGGAGCTCCCAAGCTCGATTTGAATTTAAAAAATACAAAAGTCTGTCCTTATCGGGGCTTAAATCAGTGTCCTTTTGATGTAAAGGTTATCGCCGTAACCGCATAGTCATCAAAACCCATTTTTTAAACTTATAATGAGTTTTCTGTACTTAATATGATTAATCTACATGATGTAACAGAATTTAACGAAATAATCAAAAACATTAAAAAAATATCCAAACATTTTGCGTTTGTAACGCTCTGTAATTTCACTGCGGGGAATCACGTGATCACAAAAGTACATCGTACGCACAAAATGCCGGAAAAAGCTTTCGATAAGTTACGAAAATCAAGGTATTCTCATATTTTATATTATCAAAATCAATTATAACTATGCGCAGAGTACCCGCTTAGTCGCCTTATGTACTCTGGTAATTTGTCGTTTTTCTTAGATTTCTGTAGTTTTCTCAATCACTCAGGAACAATAAACAATGAAAATTGTACATCGTCAGAACATACTTTATTTTAACGTGTTTGCTATTCAAGACGACAAACAACGAAATAAATACAACATTTTTTGCTTAATAACATGCTTAGAATATTTCGTACAAGGTTTTGCACGTTGTTTAAGCTTTTTGAGATCTGTGGCGAGGAATTTAGATAGTTACATCAAACTGAACGTAAAAATATATTAAAAAGTGTTATGTTTATATAAAAACAGCATTTTGACGATATTTATAAAAAGTTATACAGGTATAGATGCTTGCTATACAAATATCAATATCGTTTCGATAAAATATATTAGTTAACTATAATGGGTTTAAAAGTTCAACTGAACACATATCTGATTTAACAAAAAATAAAGCTTACGATGTTGCATGTGTTTTAAGCTTCAAAACGATCGTCTTTCTCTTGATGAGTTGGGTGCACAGCTGAGAAGCGTAAACCAAACTTTGAAAGTGGCAGAAAGCACCGTAAGCCGAACTCTGGCGGAAATCATCCAGATCATTGACGACAAACTTAAAGATGTTATCCAGACAATTCAAAAAGAGACACAACATGGCGTTAAACATATCAAAGATGAGACGCTCGATTGTCAGGCTAGAATTAAAGATTCGTCGCAAGATGCAGAACACCAAATTACAAAAACGACACAAGATGCAACTATGAAATTGAATTGGAAACAAAAGCAAGAACTCAGATCATTTATGATAGGACCCAGCAGTGTAAACAAAAATTGGAACAAGAGACGCAACATGGCATTAAGAAGATTGAGCAAGCAAAACAGAAATTCAAAAATCAGACTATGATAGCGCCTTACAAGGTATGTCTCGTGACCTCTAGTGACTCTTAATGATGCGATTGTATCTGAGGATGATAGCGCCTTACAAGGTACGTCGCATGACCTCTAGTGACTCTTAATGATGCGATTGTTTCTGAGGATGAGCAGCCTACATGTCTTAGCGTATTCTTCATTAGTTCTTTTCCTGAGCAGCATGCGCCATTTTATGGTTTGAGCTAAGCATATGTTTAACGTAAATGTTTTGATATATAACATATTGACTTTTAAAATATTTTAGCCAAAACTGAAAGATTATTTGTATACAGTATATTGATTCTGGCCTTTAACCTGGATAATGTATGCTAATACACACTTAAAATAAACGAGCATAAAATATATTACCTGAAAACGCAGGTCCTGTAGTCACACAATAAATACTTGATACACACCTGATATATTTTAATGGAACATCTTTTTCAAATTACTAAAATGAAGATATTTCTCTGGATTTCTAAATGTGAGCTTCTAGTCAAGGTCATCGATACTCAAATTTAAATATAATTCCTGCTCAATATCTGGAAAACAAGTTGAGATAATGTGAATCTTAGTTTAAAGCTACGTCTCAAATGAATATCAAGTTGCACAAGGAATACTTAGGGTGAAGGTCAAGCCTCGCGCTACATCGGTTTTAAGCCTCGCATTATAAACTTGATCTTTATCCAAAACTCACGTAATATTCTCTATCTACCCCATATATGCCTCAAACAGAAAAGCATGTATTATTCAAAATTGAGAACATTCTAAAAAGCAAACCATGTCATTATTAAGATTGTTCATTTTAAGCGTAATAGTATCCAAGTCAACTTTTTTATGCACGTTGAAGAACTAAATAAATGAAGGAAGGAAGGAAGGAAGGATGGATCATTGAAGGAATGTTTTAAATTCATGTTTACATGTTTAATTATATTTGATTTATTTTCAAAATTACATTTACACAATTCCGATATGACAACAGAGAAACGAGTACAAATGATGATTTAGCATTTAACAATTGATAAAAGATTGCAGAAATATTATGAATAGAGTACATTGAGAATACTATTCTATACATTTCATATGAATTTCTTGACTTCTTATCACCATGGTCTTTTATAGTACAGACCTTATCAAGCGGATGAAGGCGCACTATTGTACAACTTTGAGCCATGTGTCACTTTCTGTACTGGATCCACAACTTGACAAGCCTTTACAGGATCTCTTTGTTACACCACAAATATACCGTGTAGTCATAGAAGCCGACGGGAAACGCATAAATACACATCAAGTAAATACATACAAAGACTTGTTTTACAGCGGGGAGGAAGAACTAAATCGGCATATATTCTTACGAGGTGAACCCGGTGAAGGAAAATCTACGTTTGCTGCCAAGTTAGTATTAGATTGGTGCAATGAATATCGGTCTCCTTCGACACATCCAGAGAAGGGAGCGTTTAATGACTTGGAAATCCTTAGCCAATTCAATGCCTTGTTTTTTTATCGTATTAAGAAATTCAGGAGATCAGAGGACGTCACGGAGATAAATAAAATCACAAATAATTGACATGAACTATTCCAAAGATGAACGAGAAAATGCATATAAACTTCTATTAGATGTTATACAACACGAACTGTGTCTTGTGGTTGAAGAAGGTATACATGAATGGATGGATCATGACAATAAACTAGCATTACCATCCATGGCAGGGTTTCCAAAAAAGCGGAGTATTATTTTGTATACGACAAGACCGTGGAAAATGACGGACGAACGTATAAAAATTTCTCAAATCGATCTATTGATAGAGTTAACTGGAATAACAGACTCAGAAGATTTAAGCAGAAGAATACTAAAATGTATCTCTGTTGACGACCTGAAGTCCAGTGTAGAACAATTAAAATGTTTCATAAAAGAACATAGATTTCAAGAGATAATATTGTCACCGATGATGCTCACGATTATACTTTTGACGTTTAAAACCGGATTAGCAGAGCGGCTTACGAGGCCATCATATTGCAAGTTGTACAGTGTTCTGCTGGAAAGTCTGTGCAAAAAAGCGAACGATACAAAAGGTTATTTTCTTCAAACGAATGCTTCGCAATGTGTATGCTTTGAAAATACAGAATACATTGAACCTAACATTAAGGAAATAAATGAGTTGGCAAAAGCTGCATTTTACCATTTCTTTTCCATTACACAAAAAGCAGCAGTGGTTTTCAGCGAGCGAGAGCTTGCAAAGTATGTAACTAATTACGTACACGTGGTGCAATTTGCATTAAAAGCAGGAATTTTATTGAAAAGACACGTTAAAAGTAGGTCTGATAGAATATTTAGTTGTATTCATCTATCTTTTTAAGACTTTCTAGCCGCGTATCATATGGCTAACAATATGAGCGCAATAGAGAAAACGAGTCAGGAGTATCTGGACAATGTTAGATATGCATTTTACCGCATTGTGCCGGCATTTATTTTTCTATGTGGAATACATATCGATGCAGCAAATAAACTTACGATATTGATGGACGCCAACGGGCATCATTTTGGCTCCAAGTATGTATATGTGTTCACCATAAACCCTACATTAAGCATACAAAATGTGTATATAAAGGCCTTATAAGATGCTTAATCCGGTGGGCACAAATATGAAGACATACTTCTGAAATTAAGCAAGTTTGACTTCAAGTCTGGTTTTGGTGCAGACGAGTACGCATTGCATAGCTTGTTCCTCATGAACAAATCAAACGTCATTTCTTTACGCAGTGATAATAGGGATATAAAGGCTTGCGACGTCTCTGACATGGCCAATCTTGCAACCCTCATTCTTTATAAGCCTGTTGACTTTGCACCTGAACCGTTACCTAACCCAACGAGGCTCAAGCATCTTGAATTATCTTACATTACTTTGTTTTCTCCGCTTCAGGAATGATTTCCAACATTGTTTGACAACTATACACATGAAGACGAAAATGAAGACACTCTTCCTATTCCGCGTACAATTGAACAACTTATATTGTCATTGCCAGAGGAGAAATGTTCACAATCCTGGTTACGCCGACTTTTTTAAACCATTCTTACATTTCCATGTCTGATCTTTAAGCTGAAAATTGTTAACATATCTGTGGACATATTTAAATTCGAAGATGATGTAAAGGTAAATGAGGTAAATGGGGCGGACATAAACTTTCCATGTGTGTTTGATACCATACGTAGTTCGAATGTGACGGACCTGTATGTGCACTTAGCCCGTTTTACGCCTTACCAAGCGTCGGCATTCCTACAAATGCTACAAACGTTTACAAACGTGGAGACACTAAAAATAAAATCAGACAAAATATGCTTAGATATCAAACTACCACAATCGGTAAAGTGTGTTGAATTTGATTACTCGTTTTCGGTATTGTCGCAAAGCGAAGTGCGCTTTCTGCTGAAAAATGTGATGTTCCTGCAACATTTGAAATAGTGTAAACTCAAGTTCGGATACAACGGTGGTCTTCATAAATATGAAACAATCGAGAAGGATCTGGATGAAATTCCAAATATTTAAGTTTCTAAAAATGATTATGATATGAAATATGATTTCCCGAGAGAGATTATAAGGATGTCCGACTTGCCTACATACTAGGATGTTGACAATGGTCATTGTTTTGATGAGGAGGAGGATGAAAATGATGATACACACCAAAATGAATATTTTAATGATTACTTTGAGGCTGTTGCTGCGGCTCGATCAGATGATGATGATGATGATGATGATGATGATGATGATGATGATGATGATGATGATGATGATGATGATGATGATGATGATGATGATATTTCCGTTTCTGCTTATGTCTGGAAATCTGTTACAACTGTGGCTGAAGCGGCTACAGATAATGAATATAGCGATGATGATGAAAATTGTCTTTATTATAAGGGTGGAATATTTTATGAAAAAAAATCAATTGGCCGCGTACATTTTATCGTGTTTATGATATGCCTAAAGGTAAAGTCCATTGGTCGCGTCAAAAACCAAAACAAGCAATTACACTCAATTTCTGACTTAACAACTGACAACTCGTATAATGCACACACATTTTGTACAAATGAATTATTTAAGGTTGGAATAGTTTTGTGGTTTATTTTGTATTATTTCTTCAACACATATATTATCCGTTTTCGTTAATTATATTGATTGACTTTCATATGCATGCTGTATATTGTTTTTAATCTCTTTCGATGGATTATTTTCGAATATGTACATTTTGTTTTATTTTATTTTCTACTTCAATGGCGTTTCGTGAAAGGCGTCCGTTTATATATGTACCAACTTCAGTCGCTGAAAAAATAAATAAATCAGGATATTGTTTATTAGGCAAGAATTATGCAAAAACCCGGTTGGTTCAAAGGAAATTGCTGGATTTTTTCGTGTTTTCGTTCGTTTGTTTGGATTGTTCACCGATTTATTAAGTTTTACAGCAATATCAATGTAGTCAGTGATATCAATACCTTTTTTTAAAAGGCTAGCTGGTATACCAGTACTTTGTGCATGTTTAAATACTTATCATTTGAAATGACAGCTGCCCTAATTGAATCAGAGGTTACCCGTAGTGGAACGTTTGGTGATTTTTTTTTAATTTTAAATGTATGCTTGCATGCTTACTTGATATAGTTCTAGTATGTTTTGATTAACTCACAAATAACAGTTTTAGGAATATATGAATGGATACCTTATATCTTGAATTTTCTTGTAATTGCATGTGTTTGGTGGGGACTAGGCTATACTTACTTAAATTATAAACATGTTTTCAGCTAAATTACTCTACAATACAATGAGCTAGTTTATTACAATAGCATACATTAAAACATATAATGACCCTGCTTATGGTTGCATATTTTGTTGCAGGTTTGATTCAAAGCAATGGTGATCAGTTATTAAACTGAGATTGATTTAAGCCATTGCTATGATATTATACATTTCAAATGGTGTGGGTTGGGTGGAAGTGACGGTCACCATCATTTAATAACAAATAGTTTTCCTCTTGAATGTGCAATCCATATAAGACCAATATTTAAGGGATGCATAATAATAAATTTGAAAATTTTAATTGATTTCCTTTTTTGTCATCTGTAATTTTTAATGATTTCAGTTGATGATAATTACTTTATAAAACTGGAGTAAAGACTAGGCAATTGGTTAGAAACAGTGATTTAATTAGTATGAGAGTTTAAATGATGCATTAAATTTGATATAATTAGGAATACCGTGGCGGTTTACAACGTTTTCGACAGACTGTGTATAATTAATACAAATTTGAACAAATATCTGTTATAATTGTATAATCGGTGAGACTTTCCTTATGGTCGAGTCTATTCGAAATGACTGGTGTTTAATTGGCATGAATTGGTTTTTCAGATCTATTGTCAGCGGGCTTTGTCGTGTGCTATTTTGGCTGTCTGTCTGTTAGCTTTAATGCATAAATACAGTATAAATAACGCAAATAATTGAACTTCTATATCGTTTTTAAACGGTATGTCGTTACATACGTGCAGAAAAATCCGGATAATAAATTAATAGAAAATTCAATAAATGCGGACCCCTAAACAAGACAAATACCTTAAAGTAAACATCAGCATTGATATTCAAATTAGAACAGAAGTTCACAAGTATTTCCCTTTAATACGCTATATGCGGGCTGTGTTTCAGGTACGTTATCAAAAGGACATGAATTTGTGGATATATTTAAGCCCTACAATAATGTATTATTATAATTTTCAGTTTGACAACTTAATAGAAATGACGGTAATTGACGATCTTGGTTTGACACATTAGACGTCATGTTATGTATGCTATATGCTCTAATAACCTGAACGAGTCCGGTCGGCATATTTGAATTTATTGATACAAGACCGATGTGACATGTATATGTACAAAATGTCAGCGTATTAAATAAGTTTCTATACAGGTAATCTATTTGCGAAAGCACTTAAATTAAAGGTTTTGCGGGAAAGTGGCAATAAAACTCAGGGACACACTATTTGAAAGTTTACCAATATCTTGAAGAATCTCCGACACAGAACTACTATGTATTCATCATGTACTCAGCTTGAAGAAAAAAAAAGAAAAAAAAAGTTTCAATGTGCAAGTTTGAAGTTTGAATGCCGTCTGGCAAGATGTACTAATTGCAAGATGGCAAGATGTACTTATTGCATGATATGTCAACGTATGCCGTCTGGCAAGATGGCAAGATGAACTTATTTCAAGATGGCAAGATGTACTTATTGTAAGATGGCAAAATGTACTTATTGTTAGATGGCAATATGTACTTATTGCAAAATGGCAAGTTGTACTTCTTTCAAGATTGCAAGATGTACTTATTGCAAGATGGCAAGATGTACTTATTGCAAGATGACAAGATGTATTTATTGTAAGATTGCAAGATGGCAAGATATACTTATTGCAAGAGATGTCATCGGTGACTCTCGCGAGAACAAATACATTTACCAGTTATAACGCCATAGAGGACTTCACCGTTGTTGCTTATTAGGTGCTTGGAAATAATCCATAATAAAGGCAAGTAACTAAATATATCATTGTCCAAGAAAGACTTTATAACTGATTAAATCCATAGCCTAATTAAACAATATTGTTTGAAAAGACAACTTGCGTCCGATCCTTAATAAATAACGACAAAAGCACAATATATAACCTAAAACAAAATCATTTAAATTGAAGTCACAATGTTAATTCCGAATTACGTAGTTTTAACCGTATAACGTAACGGGATCAATACATGCAGATGTGATTTGTCCTCGGAACAAGACGTTTGTAAACGTGACTGGCTATCATGACGATTGGAAAGCAGCAGTTTTAGATCGCTGCAGAGAGAGGAAGGTTATCACAACAGCAGACATAAAGACGACAGAGAAGCAAAGGGACGAACAGGTCTTCTAAGATCATAGACAGCGCAGACGGTGATAAATGGTCGTATAAAATAAATCGGACGCTTCCACTTGCATCAACTGCAATATGGAATGACGCCGGAAAATGGCTCGTACAGTTTCCACAGTTTGTGTACAGGTTCTGCTGCGACTCGACGACCGCATCTATGGGTAGACCTGCCACTTTGACCTTACAGGTGAAATTAAATTTTGAGACAGACGGATGTCAACAGCAACAACAAGCTCTGATACTCACGAGTGGAAATGCGGAAAATGCCACCCAAATAAGGTAACGTGGCTTTTAGGACAAAATCATGCATGTACTGATAGTTTGTACTTGTCGTAAGTATTGCAAAAAATCATGCCGAGTAGATATTGATAAATAATATAAATACCACTTAAAAATACCACTTAAGTGTTTTCAATACTTATTTGCTCATGATTTTATAAGATAATTCTTTTTTAACAACACAAGTTAAACTCCAATAAATGCCTTCTGAAAAAGTTGTTCAATAGGTACAATTATTATTTATAAAGTTCAACCACGATTCCGATAACAATATCTTATAGGTTTATATAAAAAAATCCCGACTCTCTGTTCATTTCATCTCCGGATTACCCAATTTATTTCTCAGCATTAACATTTTTGTTTGTTCTGAGAGTTCACAATAAACTCAATATTCCTTTTATTATATTATTG